>NW_027463476.1:0-35224 GCF_050947455.1 Rhinoderma darwinii | reverse complement strand
TAGATATATGCCAGTGTACTATCAGTATATAGATATATGCCTGTGTGCTATCAGTGTATAGATATATGCCAGTGTACTATCAGTATATAGATATATGCCTGTGTACTATCAGTATATAGATATAGGCCTGTGTGCTATCAGTATATAGATATAGGCCTGTGTGCTATCAGTGTATAGATATATGCCTGTGTGCTATCAGTGTATAGATATATGCCTGTGTACTATCAGTATATAGATATATGCCTGTGTACTATCAGTATATAGATATATGCCTGTGTATTATCAGTGTATAGATATATGCCTGTGTACTATCAGTATATAGATATATGCCAGTGTGCTATCAGTATATAGATATATGCCTGTGTACTATCAGTATATAGATATATGCCTGTGTGCTATCAGTATATAGATATACGCCTGTGTACTATCAGTATATAGATGTATGCCTGTGTACTATCAGTATATAGATATATGCCTGTGTACTATCAGTATATAGATACGCCTGTGTGCTATCAGTATATAGATATATGCCTGTGTACTATCAGTATATAGATATATGCCTGTGTACTATCAGTATATAGATATATGCCTGTGTACTATCAGTATATAGATATACGCCTGTGTGCTATCAGTATATAGATATATGCCTGTGTACTATCAGTATATAGATATACGCCTGTGTACTATCAGTATATAGATATACGCCTGTGTACTATCAGTATATAGATATATGCCTGTGTACTATTAGTATATAGATATATGCCTGTGTACTATCAGTATATAGATATATGCCTGTGTACTATCAGTATATAGATATATGCCTGTGTGCTATCAGTATATAGATATATGGCTGTGTACTAATATATGCCTGTGTTCTATCAGTGTATAGATATATGCCTGTGTGCTATCAGTATATAGATATATGCCTGTGTGCTATCAGTATATAGATATATACCTGAGTACTATCAGTATATAGATATATGCCTGTGTACTATCAGTATATAGATATATGCCTGTGTACTATCAGTATATAGATATATGCCTGTGTACTATCAGTATATAGATATATGCCTGTGTACTATCAGTATATAGATATATGCCTGTGTACTATCAGTATATAGATATATGCCTGTGTACTATCAGTATATAGATATATGCCTGTGTACTATCAGTATATAGATATATGCCTGTGTACTATCAGTATATAGATATATGCCTGTGTACTATCAGTATATAGATATATGCATGTGTACTATCAGTATATAGATATATGCCTGTGTACTATCAGTATATAGATATATGCCTGTGTACTATCAGTATATAGATGTATGCCTGTGTACTATCAGTATATAGATGTATGCCTGTGTACTATCAGTATATAGATGTATGCCTGTGTACTATCAGTATATAGATATATGCCTGTGTACTATCAGTATATAGATATATGCCTGTGTACTATCAGTATATAGATATATGCCTGTGTACTATCAGTATATAGATATATGCCTATGTACTATCAGTATATAGATATATGCCTGTGTGCTATCAGTATATAGATATATGCCTGTGTGCTATCAGTATATAGATATATGGCTGTGTGCTATCAGTATATAGATATATGCCTGTGTGCTATCAGTATATAGATATATGCCTGTGTGCTATCAGTATATAGATATATGCCTGTGTACTATCAGTATATAGATATATGCCTGTGTACTATCAGTATATAGATATATGCCTGTGTACTATCAGTATATAGATATATGCCTGTGTACTATCAGTATATAGATATATGCCTGTGTACTATCAGTATATAGATATATGCCTCTGTACTATCAGTATATAGATATATGCCTGTGTGCTATCAGTATATAGATATATGCCTGTGTACTATCAGTATATAGATATATGCCTGTGTACTATCAGTATATAGATATAGGCCTGTGTGCTATCAGTATATAGATATATGCCTGTGTACTATCAGTATATAGATATATGCCTGTGTACTATCAGTATATAGATATATGCCTGTGTACTATCAGTATATAGATATACGCCTGTGTGCTATCAGTATATAGATATATGCCTGTGTACTATCAGTATATAGATATACGCCTGTGTGCTATCAGTATATAGATATGTGCCTGTGTACTATCAGTATATAGATATATGCCTGTGTACTATCAGTATATAGATATATGCCTGTGTACTATCAGTATATAGATATAGGCCTGTGTACTATCAGTATATAGATATATGTCTGTGTACTATCAGTGTATAGATATATGCCTGTGTGCTATCAGTATATAGATATATGCCTGTGTGCTATCAGTATATAGATATATGCCAGTGTGCTATCAGTATATAGATATATGCCTGTGTACTATCAGTATATAGATATATGCCTGTGTGCTATCAGTATATAGATATACGCCTGTGTACTATCAGTATATAGATGTATGCCTGTGTACTATCAGTATATAGATATACGCCTGTGTACTATCAGTATATAGATATACGCCTGTGTGCTATCAGTATATAGATATATGCCTGTGTACTATCAGTATATAGATATATGCCTGTGTACTATCAGTATATAGATATATGCCTGTGTACTATCAGTATATAGATATATGGCTGTGTACTATCAGTATATAGATATATGCCTGTGTGCTATCAGTATATAGATATATGCCTGTGTGCTATCAGTGTATAGATATATGCCTGTGTACTATCAGTATATAGATATATGCCTGTGTACTATCAGTGTATAGATATATGCCTGTGTACTATCAGTATGTAGATATATGCCTGTGTACTATCAGTATATAGATATATGCCTGTGTACTATCAATATATAGATATATGCCTGTGTACTATCAGTATATAGATATATGCCTGTGTACTATCAGTATATAGATATATGCCTGTGTATTATCAGTGTATAGATATATGCCTGTGTACTATCAGTATATAGATATATGCCTGTGTACTATCAGTATATAGATATATGCCTGTGTATTATCAGTGTATAGATATATGCCTGTGTACTATCAGTATATAGATATATGCCTGTGTGCTATCAGTATATAGATATATGCCTGTGTGCTATCAGTATATAGATATAGGCCTGTGTACTATCAGTGTATAGATATATGCCTGTGTGCTATCAGTGTATAGATATATGCCTGTGTACTATCAGTATATAGATATATGCCTGTGTACTATCAGTATATAGATATATGCCTGTGTGCTATCAGTATATAGATATATGCCTGTGTGCTATCAGTATATAGATATATGCCTGTGTGCTATCAGTATATAGATATATGCCTGTGTACTATCAGTATATAGATATATGCCTGTGTACTATCAGTATATAGATATATGCCTGTGTGCTATCAGTATATAGATATATGCCTGTGTACTATCAGTATATAGATATATGCCTGTGTACTATCAGTGTATAGATATATGCCTGTGTACTATCAGTGTATAGATATATGCCTGTGTACTATCAGTATATAGATATATGCCTGTGTACTATCAGTATATAGATATATGCCTGTGTACTATCAGTATATAGATATATGCCTGTGTACTATCAGTATATAGATATATGCCTGTGTACTATCAGTATATAGATGTATGCCTGTGTACTATCAGTGTATAGATATATGCCTGTGTACTATCAGTATATAGATATATGCCTGTGTGCTATCAGTATATAGATATATGCCTGTGTGCTTTCAGTATATAGATATATGCCTGTGTACTATCAGTGTATAGATATATGCCTGTGTGCTATCAGTATATAGATATATGCCTGTGTGCTATCAGTATATAGATATATGCCTGTGTACTATCAGTGTATAGATATATGCCTGTGTACTATCAGTATATAGATATATGCCTGTGTACTATCAGTATATAGATATATGCCTGTGTACTATCAGTATATAGATATATGCCTCTGTACTATCAGTGTATAGATATATGCCTGTGTACTATCTGTATATAGATATATGCCTGTGTACTATCAGTATATAGATATACGCCTGTGTACTATCAGAATATAGATATACGCCTGTGTACTATCAGTATATAGATATACGCCTGTGTACTATCAGTATATAGATATATGCCTGTGTACTATTAGTATATAGATATATGCCTGTGTACTATCAGTATATAGATATATGCCTGTGTACTATCAGTATATAGATATATGCCTGTGTGCTATCAGTATATAGATATATGGCTGTGTACTAATATATGCCTGTGTTCTATCAGTGTATAGATATATGCCTGTGTGCTATCAGTATATAGATATATGCCTGTGTGCTATCAGTATATAGATATATACCTGTGTACTATCAGTATATAGATATATGCCTGTGTACTATCAGTATATAGATATATGCCTGTGTACTATCAGTATATAGATATATGCCTGTGTACTATCAGTATATAGATATATGCCTGTGTACTATCAGTATATAGATATATGCCTGTGTACTATCAGTATATAGATATATGCCAGTGTACTATCAGTATATAGATATATGCCTGTGTGCTATCAGTGTATAGATATATGCCAGTGTACTATCAGTATATAGATATATGCCTGTGTACTATCAGTATATAGATATATGCCTGTGTGCTATCAGTATATAGATATAGGCCTGTGTACTATCAGTGTATAGATATATGCCTGTGTGCTATCAGTGTATAGATATATGCCTGTGTACTATCAGTATATAGATATATGCCTGTGTGCTATCAGTATATAGATATATGCCTGTGTATTATCAGTGTATAGATATATGCCTGTGTACTATCAGTATATAGATATATGCCTGTGTACTATCAGTATATAGATATATGCCTGTGTATTATCAGTGTATAGATATATGCCTGTGTACTATCAGTATATAGATATATGCCTGTGTACTATCAGTATATAGATATATGTCTGTGTACTATCAGTATATAGATGTATGCCTGTGTGCTATCAGTATATAGATATATGCCTGTGTACTATCAGTATATAGATATATGGCTGTGTACTATCAGTATATAGATATATGCCTGTGTGCTATCAGTATATAGATATATGCCTGTGTGCTATCAGTGTATAGATATATGCCTGTGTACTATCAGTATATAGATATATGCCTGTGTACTATCAGTGTATAGATATATGCCTGTGTACTATCAGTATGTAGATATATGCCTGTGTACTATCAGTATATAGATATATGCCTGTGTACTATCAATATATAGATATATGCCTGTGTACTATCAGTATATAGATATATGCCTGTGTACTATCAGTATATAGATATATGCCTGTGTATTATCAGTGTATAGATATATGCCTGTGTACTATCAGTATATAGATATATGCCTGTGTACTATCAGTATATAGATATATGCCTGTGTATTATCAGTGTATAGATATATGCCTGTGTACTATCAGTATATAGATATATGCCCTGTGTGCTATCAGTATATAGATATATGCCTGTGTGCTATCAGTATATAGATATAGGCCTGTGTACTATCAGTGTATAGATATATGCCTGTGTGCTATCAGTGTATAGATATATGCCTGTGTACTATCAGTATATAGATATATGCCTGTGTACTATCAGTATATAGATATATGCCTGTGTGCTATCAGTATATAGATATATGCCTGTGTGCTATCAGTATATAGATATATGCCTGTGTGCTATCAGTATATAGATATATGCCTGTGTACTATCAGTATATAGATATATGCCTGTGTACTATCAGTATATAGATATATGCCTGTGTGCTATCAGTATATAGATATATGCCTGTGTACTATCAGTATATAGATATATGCCTGTGTACTATCAGTGTATAGATATATGCCTGTGTACTATCAGTATATAGATATATGCCTGTGTACTATCAGTATATAGATATATGCCTGTGTACTATCAGTATATAGATATATGCCTGTGTACTATCAGTATATAGATATATGCCTGTGTACTATCAGTATATAGATATATGCCTGTGTACTATCAGTATATAGATGTATGCCTGTGTACTATCAGTGTATAGATATATGCCTGTGTACTATCAGTATATAGATATATGCCTGTGTGCTATCAGTATATAGATATATGCCTGTGTGCTTTCAGTATATAGATATATGCCTGTGTACTATCAGTGTATAGATATATGCCTGTGTGCTATCAGTATATAGATATATGCCTGTGTACTATCAGTATATAGATATATGCCTGTGTACTATCAGTATATAGATATATGCCTCTGTACTATCAGTGTATAGATATATGCCTGTGTACTATCTGTATATAGATATATGCCTGTGTGCTATCAGTATATAGATATATGCCTGTGTACTATCAGTGTATAGATATATGCCTGTGTGCTATCAGTATATAGATATATGCCTGTGTACTATCAGTGTATAGATATATGCCTGTGTACTATCAGTATATAGATATATGCCTGTGTACTATCAGTATATAGATATATGCCTGTGTACTATCAGTATATAGATATATGCCTCTGTACTATCAGTGTATAGATATATGCCTGTGTACTATCTATATATAGATATATGCCTGTGTACTATCAGTATATAGATATACGCCTGTGTACTATCAGAATATAGATATACGCCTGTGTACTATCAGTATATAGATATACGCCTGTGTACTATCAGTATATAGATATATGCCTGTGTACTATTAGTATATAGATATATGCCTGTGTACTATCAGTATATAGATATATGCCTGTGTACTATCAGTATATAGATATATGCCTGTGTGCTATCAGTATATAGATATATGGCTGTGTACTAATATATGCCTGTGTTCTATCAGTGTATAGATATATGCCTGTGTGCTATCAGTATATAGATATATGCCTGTGTGCTATCAGTATATAGATATATACCTGTGTACTATCAGTATATAGATATATGCCTGTGTACTATCAGTATATAGATATATGCCTGTGTACTATCAGTATATAGATATATGCCTGTGTACTATCAGTATATAGATATATGCCTGTGTACTATCAGTATATAGATATATGCCTGTGTACTATCAGTATATAGATATATGCCAGTGTACTATCAGTATATAGATATATGCCTGTGTGCTATCAGTGTATAGATATATGCCAGTGTACTATCAGTATATAGATATATGCCTGTGTACTATCAGTATATAGATATATGCCTGTGTGCTATCAGTATATAGATATAGGCCTGTGTACTATCAGTGTATAGATATATGCCTGTGTGCTATCAGTGTATAGATATATGCCTGTGTACTATCAGTATATAGATATATGCCTGTGTGCTATCAGTATATAGATATATGCCTGTGTATTATCAGTGTATAGATATATGCCTGTGTACTATCAGTATATAGATATATGCCTGTGTACTATCAGTATATAGATATATGCCTGTGTATTATCAGTGTATAGATATATGCCTGTGTACTATCAGTATATAGATATATGCCAGTGTGCTATCAGTATATAGATATATGCCTGTGTACTATCAGTATATAGATATATGCCTGTGTGCTATCAGTATATAGATATACGCCTGTGTACTATCAGTATATAGATGTATGCCTGTGTACTATCAGTATATAGATATATGCCTGTGTACTATCAGTATATAGATATACGCCTGTGTGCTATCAGTATATAGATATATGCCTGTGTACTATCAGTATATAGATATATGCCTGTGTACTATCAGTATATAGATATATGCCTGTGTACTATCAGTATATAGATATACGCCTGTGTGCTATCAGTATATAGATATATGCCTGTGTACTATCAGTATATAGATATACGCCTGTGTGCTATCAGTATATAGATATGTGCCTGTGTACTATCAGTATATAGATATATGCCTGTGTACTATCAGTATATAGATATATGCCTGTGTACTATCAGTATATAGATATAGGCCTGTGTACTATCAGTATATAGATATATGTCTGTGTACTATCAGTGTATAGATATATGCCTGTGTGCTATCAGTATATAGATATATGCCTGTGTGCTATCAGTATATAGATATATGCCTGTGTACTATCAGTATATAGATATATGCCTGTGTGCTATCAGTATATAGATATATGCCTGTGTGCTATCAGTATATAGATATATGCCTGTGTGCTATCAGTATATAGATATATGCCTGTGTACTATCAGTATATAGATATATGCCTGTGTACTATCAGTATATAGATATATGCCTGTTTGCTATCAGTATATAGATATATGCCAGTGTGCTATCAGTATATAGATATATGCCTGTGTACTATCAGTATATAGATATATGCCTGTGTGCTATCAGTATATAGATATACGCCTGTGTACTATCAGTATATAGATGTATGCCTGTGTACTATCAGTATATAGATATATGCCTGTGTACTATCAGTATATAGATATACGCCTGTGTGCTATCAGTATATAGATATATGCCTGTGTACTATCAGTATATAGATATATGCCTGTGTACTATCAGTATATAGATATATGCCTGTGTACTATCAGTATATAGATATACGCCTGTGTGCTATCAGTATATAGATATATGCCTGTGTACTATCAGTATATAGATATACGCCTGTGTGCTATCAGTATATAGATATGTGCCTGTGTACTATCAGTATATAGATATATGCCTGTGTACTATCAGTATATAGATATATGCCTGTGTACTATCAGTATATAGATATAGGCCTGTGTACTATCAGTATATAGATATATGTCTGTGTACTATCAGTGTATAGATATATGCCTGTGTGCTATCAGTATATAGATATATGCCTGTGTGCTATCAGTATATAGATATATGCCTGTGTACTATCAGTATATAGATATATGCCTGTGTGCTATCAGTATATAGATATATGCCTGTGTGCTATCAGTATATAGATATATGCCTGTGTGCTATCAGTATATAGATATATGCCTGTGTACTATCAGTATATAGATATATGCCTGTGTACTATCAGTATATAGATATATGCCTGTTTGCTATCAGTATATAGATATATGCCTGTGTACTATCAGTATATAGATATATGCCTGTGTACTATCAGTGTATAGATATATGCCTGTGTACTATCAGTATATAGATATATGCCTGTGTACTATCAGTATATAGATATATGCCTGTGTACTATCAGTATATAGATATATGCCTGTGTACTATCAGTATATAGATATATGCCTGTGTACTATCAGTATATAGATATATGCCTGTGTACTATCAGTATATAGATGTATGCCTGTGTACTATCAGTGTATAGATATATGCCTGTGTACTATCAGTATATAGATATATGCCTGTGTGCTATCAGTATATAGATATATGCCTGTGTGCTATCAGTATATAGATATATGCCTGTGTACTATCAGTGTATAGATATATGCCTGTGTGCTATCAGTATATAGATATATGCCTGTGTGCTATCAGTATATAGATATATGCCTGTGTACTATCAGTATATAGATATATGCCTGTGTACTATCAGTATATAGATATATGCCTGTGTACTATCAGTGTATAGATATATGCCTGTGTACTATCAGTATATAGATATATGCCTGTGTACTATCAGTATATAGATATATGCCTGTGTACTATCAGTATATAGATATATGCCTGTGTACTATCAGTGTATAGATATATGCCTGTGTACTATCAGTATATAGATATATGCCTCTGTACTATCAGTGTATAGATATATGCCTGTGTACTATCTGTATATAGATATATGCCTGTGTACTATCAGTATATAGATATATGCCTGTGAGCTATCAGTATATAGATATATGCCTGTGTACTATCAGTGTATAGATATATGCCTGTGTATTATCAGTGTATAGATATATGCCTGTGTACTATCAGTATATAGATATATGCCTGTGTACTATCAGTATATAGATATATGCCTGTGTACTATCAGTATATAGATATACGCCTGTGTACTATCAGTATATAGATATACGCCTGTGTACTATCAGTGTATAGATATATGCCTGTGTACTATTAGTATATAGATATATGCCTGTGTACTATCAGTATATAGATATATGCCTGTGTACTATCAGTATATAGATATATGCCTGTGTGCTATCAGTATATAGATATATGGCTGTGTGCTATCAGTATATAGATATATGGCTGTGTGCTATCAGTATATAGATATAGGCCTGTGTGCTATCAGTATATAGATATAGGCCTGTGTGCTATCAGTGTATAGATATATGCCTGTGTGCTATCAGTGTATAGATATATGCCTGTGTGCTATCAGTGTATAGATATATGCCTGTGTGCTATCAGTATATAGATATAGGCCTGTGTACTATCAGTATATAGATATATGCCTGTGTACTATCAGTATATAGATATATGCCTGTGTACTATCAGTATATAGATATCTGCCTGTGTACTATCAGTATATAGATATATGCCTGTGTACTATCAGTATATAGATATATGCCTGTGTACTATCAGTATATAGATATATGCCTGTGTACTATCAGTATATAGATATCTGCCTGTGTACTATCAGTATATAGATATATGCCTGTGTACTATCAGTATATAGATATATGCCTGTGTACTATCAGTATATAGATATATGCCTGTGTACTATCAGTATATAGATATATGCCTGTGTACTATCAGTATATAGATATATGCCTGTGTACTATCAGTATATAGATATATGCCTGTGTACTATCAGTATATAGATATATGCCTGTGTACTATCAGTATATAGATATATGCCTGTGTACTATCAGTATATAGATATATGCCTGTGTACTATCAGTATATAGATATATGCCTGTGTACTATCAGTATATAGATATATGCCTGTGTACTATCAGTATATAGATATATGCCTGTGTGCTATCAGTATATAGATATATGCCTGTGTGCTATCAGTATATAGATATATGCCTGTGTACTATCAGTATATAGATATATGCCTGTGTACTATCAGTATATAGATATATGCCTGTGTGCTATCAGTATATAGATATATGCCTGTGTACTATCAGTATATAGATATATGCCTGTGTACTATCAGTATATAGATATATGCCTGTGTACTATCAGTATATAGATATATGCCTGTGTGCTATCAGTATATAGATATATGGCTGTGTACTATCAGTATATAGATATATGCCTGTGTACTATCAGTATATAGATATATGCCTGTGTGCTATCAGTATATAGATATATGACTGTGTACTATCAGTATATAGATATATGCCTGTGTGCTATCAGTATATAGATATATGGCTGTGTGCTATCAGTGTATAGATATATGCCTGTGTGCTATCAGTATATAGATATATGGCTGTGTGCTATCAGTGTATAGATATATGCCTGTGTACTATCAGTATATAGATATATGCCTGTGTACTATCAGTATATAGATATATGCCTGTGTACTATCAGTATATAGATGTATGCCTGTGTACTATCAGTGTATAGATATATGCCTGTGTACTATCAGTATATAGATATATGCCTGTGTGCTATCAGTATATAGATATATGCCTGTGTGCTATCAGTATATAGATATATGCCTGTGTACTATCAGTGTATAGATATATGCCTGTGTGCTATCAGTATATAGATATATGCCTGTGTGCTATCAGTATATAGATATATGCCTGTGTACTAAAAGTATATAGATATATGCCTGTGTACTATCAGTATATAGATATATGCCTGTGTACTATCAGTGTATAGATATATGCCTGTGTACTATCAGTATATAGATATATGCCAGTGTGCTATCAGTATATAGATATATGCCTGTGTACTATCAGTATATAGATATATGCCTGTGTACTATCAGTATATAGATATATGCCTGTGTACTATCAGTATATAGATATATGCCAGTGTACTATCAGTATATAGATATATGCCTGTGTGCTATCAGTGTATAGATATATGCCAGTGTACTATCAGTATATAGATATATGCCTGTGTACTATCAGTATATAGATATAGGCCTGTGTGCTATCAGTATATAGATATAGGCCTGTGTGCTATCAGTGTATAGATATATGCCTGTGTGCTATCAGTGTATAGATATATGCCTGTGTACTATCAGTATATAGATATATGCCTGTGTACTATCAGTATATAGATATATGCCTGTGTATTATCAGTGTATAGATATATGCCTGTGTACTATCAGTATATAGATATATGCCAGTGTGCTATCAGTATATAGATATATGCCTGTGTACTATCAGTATATAGATATATGCCTGTGTGCTATCAGTATATAGATATACGCCTGTGTACTATCAGTATATAGATGTATGCCTGTGTACTATCAGTATATAGATATATGCCTGTGTACTATCAGTATATAGATATACGCCTGTGTGCTATCAGTATATAGATATATGCCTGTGTACTATCAGTATATAGATATATGCCTGTGTACTATCAGTATATAGATATACGCCTGTGTACTATCAGTATATAGATATACGCCTGTGTGCTATCAGTATATAGATATACGCCTGTGTGCTATCAGTATATAGATATACGCCTGTGTGCTATCAGTATATAGATATGTGCCTGTGAACTATCAGTATATAGATATATGCCTGTGTACTATCAGTATATAGATATATGCCTGTGTACTATCAGTATATAGATATAGGCCTGTGTGCTATCAGTATATAGATATAGGTCTGTGTACTATCAGTGTATAGATATATGCCTGTGTGCTATCAGTATATAGATATATGCCTGTGTACTATCAGTATATAGATATATGCCTGTGTGCTATCAGTATATAGATATATGCCTGTGTGCTATCAGTATATAGATATATGCTTGTGTGCTATCAGTATATAGATATATGCCTGTGTGCTATCAGTATATAGATATATGCCTGTGTGCTATCAGTATATAGATATATGCCTGTGTACTATCAGTATATAGATATATGCCTGTGTACTATCAGTATATAGATATATGCCTGTGTGCTATCAGTATATAGATATATGCCTGTGTACTATCAGTATATAGATATATGCCTCTGTACTATCAGTATATAGATATATGCCTGTGTGCTATCAGTATGTAGATATGTGCCTGTGTACTATCAGTATATAGATATATGCCTGTGTGCTATCAGTATATAGATGTATGCCTGTGTACTATCAGTATATAGATATATGCCTGTGTACTATCAGTATATAGATATATGCCTGTGTACTATCAGTATATAGATATACGCCTGTGTGCTATCAGTATATAGATATACGCCTGTGTGCTATCAGTATATAGATGTATGCCTGTGTGCTATCAGTATATAGATATACGCCTGTGTACTATCAGTATATAGATATACGCCTGTGTGCTATCAGTATATAGATATATGCCTGTGTGCTATCAGTATATAGATATACGCCTGTGTGCTATCAGTATATAGATATATGCCTGTGTGCTATCAGTATATAGATATATGCCTGTGTGCTATCAGTATATAGATGTATGCCTGTGTGCTATCAGTATATAGATATATGCCTGTGTGCTATCAGTATATAGATATATGCCTGTGTACTATCAGTATATAGATATATGCCTGTGTACTATCAGTATATAGATATATGCCTGTGTACTATCAGTATATAGATATATGCCTGTGTACTATCAGTATATAGATATATGCCTGTGTACTATCAGTATATAGATATATGCCTGTGTACTATCAGTATATAGATATATGCCTGTGTACTATCAGTATATAGATATATGCCTGTGTACTATCAGTATATAGATATATGCCTGTGTACTATCAGTATATAGATATATGCCTGTGTACTATCAGTATATAGATATATGCCTGTGTACTATCAGTATATCGATATATGCCTGTGTACTATCAGTATATAGATATATGCCTGTGTACTATCAGTATATCGATATATGCCTGTGTACTATCAGTATATAGATATATGCCTGTGTACTATCAGTATATAGATATATGCCTGTGTACTATCAGTATATAGATATATGCCTGTGTGCTATCAGTATATAGATATATGACTGTGTACTATCAGTATATAGATATATGCCTGTGTGCTATCAGTATATAGATATATGCCTGTGTGCTATCAGTATATAGATATATGCCTGTGTGCTATCAGTATATAGATATATGGCTGTGTGCTATCAGTATATAGATATATGCCTGTGTGCTATCAGTATATAGATATATGCCTGTGTGCTATCAGTATATAGATATATGCCTGTGTGCTATCAGTATATAGATATATGGCTGTGTGCTATCAGTATATAGATATATGGCTGTGTGCTATCAGTATATAGATATATGCCTGTGTGCTATCAGTATATAGATATATGGCTGTGTGCTATCAGTATATAGATATATGCCTGTGTACTATCAGTATATAGATATATGGCTGTGTGCTATCAGTATATAGATATATGCCTGTGTACTATCAGTATATAGATATATGCCTGTGTACTATCAGTGTATAGATATATGCCTGTGTACTATCAGTATATAGATATATGCCAGTGTGCTATCAGTATATAGATATATGCCTGTGTACTATCAGTATATAGATATATGCCTGTGTACTATCAGTATATAGATATATGCCTGTGTACTATCAGTATATAGATATATGCCAGTGTACTATCAGTATATAGATATATGCCTGTGTGCTATCAGTGTATAGATATATGCCAGTGTACTATCAGAATATAGATATATGCCTGTGTACTATCAGTATATAGATATAGGCCTGTGTGCTATCAGTATATAGATATAGGCCTGTGTGCTATCAGTGTATAGATATATGCCTGTGTGCTATCAGTGTATAGATATATGCCTGTGTACTATCAGTATATAGATATATGCCTGTGTACTATCAGTATATAGATATATGCCTGTGTATTATCAGTGTATAGATATATGCCTGTGTACTATCAGTATATAGATATATGCCAGTGTGCTATCAGTATATAGATATATGCCTGTGTACTATCAGTATATAGATATACGCCTGTGTGCTATCAGTATATAGATATACGCCTGTGTACTATCAGTATATAGATGTATGCCTGTGTACTATCAGTATATAGATATACGCCTGTGTACTATCAGTATATAGATATACGCCTGTGTGCTATCAGTATATAGATATATGCCTGTGTACTATCAGTATATAGATATATGCCTGTGTACTATCAGTATATAGATATATGCCTGTGTACTATCAGTATATAGATATACGCCTGTGTGCTATCAGTATATAGATATATGCCTGTGTGCTATCAGTATATAGATATACGCCTGTGTGCTATCAGTATATAGATATGTGCCTGTGAACTATCAGTATATAGATATACGCCTGTGTGCTATCAGTATATAGATATGTGCCTGTGAACTATCAGTATATAGATATATGCCTGTGTACTATCAGTATATAGATATATGCCTGTGTACTATCAGTATATAGATATAGGCCTGTGTACTATCAGTATATAGATATAGGTCTGTGTACTATCAGTGTATAGATATATGCCTGTGTGCTATCAGTATATAGATATATGCCTGTGTACTATCAGTATATAGATATATGCCTGTGTGCTATCAGTATATAGATATATGCCTGTGTGCTATCAGTATATAGATATATGCTTGTGTGCTATCAGTATATAGATATATGCCTGTGTGCTATCAGTATATAGATATATGCCTGTGTGCTATCAGTATATAGATATATGCCTGTGTACTATCAGTATATAGATATATGCCTGTGTACTATCAGTATATAGATATATGCCTGTGTGCTATCAGTATATAGATATATGCCTGTGTACTATCAGTATATAGATATATGCCTCTGTACTATCAGTATATAGATATATGCCTGTGTGCTATCAGTATATAGATATGTGCCTGTGTACTATCAGTATATAGATATATGCCTGTGTGCTATCAGTATATAGATGTATGCCTGTGTACTATCAGTATATAGATATATGCCTGTGTACTATCAGTATATAGATATATGCCTGTGTACTATCAGTATATAGATATACGCCTGTGTGCTATCAGTATATAGATATACGCCTGTGTACTATCAGTATATAGATGTACGCCTGTGTGCTATCAGTATATAGATATACGCCTGTGTGCTATCAGTATACAGATATACGCCTGTGTGCTATCAGTATATAGATATATGCCTGTGTACTATCAGTATATAGATATACGCCTGTGTGCTATCAGTATATAGATATATGCCTGTGTGCTATCAGTATATAGATATATGCCTGTGTACTATCAGTATATAGATGTATGCCTGTGTGCTATCAGTATATAGATATATGCCTGTGTGCTATCAGTATATAGATATATGCCTGTGTACTATCAGTATATAGATATATGCCTGTGTACTATCAGTATATAGATATATGCCTGTGTACTATCAGTATATAGATATATGCCTGTGTACTATCAGTATATAGATATATGCCTGTGTACTATCAGTATATAGATATATGCCTGTGTACTATCAGTATATAGATATATGCCTGTGTACTATCAGTATATAGATATATGCCTGTGTACTATCAGTATATAGATATATGCCTGTGTACTATCAGTATATAGATATATGCCTGTGTACTATCAGTATATAGATATATGCCTGTGTACTATCAGTATATAGATATATGCCTGTGTACTATCAGTATATAGATATATGCCTGTGTACTATCAGTATATCGATATATGCCTGTGTACTATCAGTATATAGATATATGCCTGTGTACTATCAGTATATAGATATATGCCTGTGTACTATCAGTATATAGATATATGCCTGTGTACTATCAGTATATAGATATATGACTGTGTACTATCAGTATATAGATATATGCCTGTGTGCTATCAGTATATAGATATATGCCTGTGTACTATCAGTATATAGATATATGCCTGTGTGCTATCAGTATATAGATATATGGCTGTGTGCTATCAGTATATAGATATATGGCTGTGTGCTATCAGTATATAGATATATGCCTGTGTGCTATCAGTATATAGATATATGCCTGTGTACTATCAGTATATAGATATATGCCTGTGTGCTATCAGTATATAGATATATGCCTGTGTGCTATCAGTATATAGATATATGCCTGTGTACTATCAGTATATAGATATATGCCTGTGTACTATCAGTATATAGATATATGCCTGTGTACTATCAGTATATAGATATACGCCTGTGTACTATCAGTATATAGATATATGCCTGTGTACTATTAGTATATAGATATATGCCTGTGTACTATCAGTATATAGATATATGCCTGTGTACTATCAGTATATAGATATATGCCTGTGTGCTATCAGTATATAGATATATGGCTGTGTACTAATATATGCCTGTGTTCTATCAGTGTATAGATATATGCCTGTGTGCTATCAGTATATAGATATATGCCTGTGTGCTATCAGTATATAGATATATACCTGTGTACTATCAGTATATAGATATATGCCTGTGTACTATCAGTATATAGATATATGCCTGTGTACTATCAGTATATAGATATATGCCTGTGTACTATCAGTATATAGATATATGCCTGTGTACTATCAGTATATAGATATATGCCTGTGTACTATCAGTATATAGATATATGCCAGTGTACTATCAGTATATAGATATATGCCTGTGTGCTATCAGTGTATAGATATATGCCAGTGTACTATCAGTATATAGATATATGCCTGTGTACTATCAGTATATAGATATAGGCCTGTGTGCTATCAGTATATAGATATAGGCCTGTGTGCTATCAGTGTATAGATATATGCCTGTGTGCTATCAGTGTATAGATATATGCCTGTGTACTATCAGTATATAGATATATGCCTGTGTACTATCAGTATATAGATATATGCCTGTGTATTATCAGTGTATAGATATATGCCTGTGTACTATCAGTATATAGATATATGCCAGTGTGCTATCAGTATATAGATATATGCCTGTGTACTATCAGTATATAGATATATGCCTGTGTGCTATCAGTATATAGATATACGCCTGTGTACTATCAGTATATAGATGTATGCCTGTGTACTATCAGTATATAGATATATGCCTGTGTACTATCAGTATATAGATATACGCCTGTGTGCTATCAGTATATAGATATATGCCTGTGTACTATCAGTATATAGATATATGCCTGTGTACTATCAGTATATAGATATATGCCTGTGTACTATCAGTATATAGATATAAGCCTGTGTGCTATCAGTATATAGATATATGCCTGTGTACTATCAGTATATAGATATACGCCTGTGTACTATCAGTATATAGATATACGCCTGTGTACTATCAGTATATAGATATATGCCTGTGTACTATTAGTATATAGATATATGCCTGTGTACTATCAGTATATAGATATATGCCTGTGTACTATCAGTATATAGATATATGCCTGTGTGCTATCAGTATATAGATATATGGCTGTGTACTAATATATGCCTGTGTTCTATCAGTGTATAGATATATGCCTGTGTGCTATCAGTATATAGATATATGCCTGTGTGCTATCAGTATATAGATATATACCTGAGTACTATCAGTATATAGATATATGCCTGTGTACTATCAGTATATAGATATATGCCTGTGTACTATCAGTATATAGATATATGCCTGTGTACTATCAGTATATAGATATATGCCTGTGTACTATCAGTATATAGATATATGCCTGTGTACTATCAGTATATAGATATATGCCTGTGTACTATCAGTATATAGATATATGCCTGTGTACTATCAGTATATAGATATATGCCTGTGTACTATCAGTATATAGATATATGCCTGTGTACTATCAGTATATAGATATATGCATGTGTACTATCAGTATATAGATATATGCCTGTGTACTATCAGTATATAGATATATGCCTGTGTACTATCAGTATATAGATGTATGCCTGTGTACTATCAGTATATAGATGTATGCCTGTGTACTATCAGTATATAGATGTATGCCTGTGTACTATCAGTATATAGATATATGCCTGTGTACTATCAGTATATAGATATATGCCTGTGTACTATCAGTATATAGATATATGCCTGTGTACTATCAGTATATAGATATATGCCTATGTACTATCAGTATATAGATATATGCCTGTGTGCTATCAGTATATAGATATATGCCTGTGTGCTATCAGTATATAGATATATGGCTGTGTGCTATCAGTATATAGATATATGCCTGTGTGCTATCAGTATATAGATATATGCCTGTGTGCTATCAGTATATAGATATATGCCTGTGTACTATCAGTATATAGATATATGCCTGTGTACTATCAGTATATAGATATATGCCTGTGTACTATCAGTATATAGATATATGCCTGTGTACTATCAGTATATAGATATATGCCTGTGTACTATCAGTATATAGATATATGCCTCTGTACTATCAGTATATAGATATATGCCTGTGTGCTATCAGTATATAGATATGTGCCTGTGTACTATCAGTATATAGATATATGCCTCTGTGCTATCAGTATATAGATGTATGCCTGTGTACTATCAGTATATAGATATATGCCTGAGTACTATCAGTATATAGATATATGCCTGTGTACTATCAGTATATAGATATATGCCTGAGTGCTATCAGTATATAGATATACGCCTGTGTACTATCAGTATATAGATGTATGCCTGTGTACTATCAGTATATAGATATACGCCTGTGTACTATCAGTATATAGATATACGCCTGTGTGCTATCAGTATATAGATATATGCCTGTGTACTATCAGTATATAGATATATGCCTGTGTACTATCAGTATATAGATATATGCCTGTGTACTATCAGTATATAGATATATGGCTGTGTGCTATCAGTATATAGATATATGCCTGTGTACTATCAGTATATAGATATATGCCTGTGTACTATCAGTATATAGATATATGCCTGTGTGCTATCAGTATATAGATATGTGCCTGTGTACTATCAGTATATAGATATATGGCTGTGTACTATCAGTATATAGATATATGCCTGTGTACTATCAGTATATAGATATATGCCTCTGTACTATCAGTATATAGATATATGCCTGTGTGCTATCAGTATATAGATATGTGCCTGTGTGCTATCAGTATATAGATATGTGCCTGTGTGCTATCAGTATATAGATGTATGCCTGTGTACTATCAGTATATAGATATATGCCTGTGTACTATCAGTATATAGATATATGCCTGTGTGCTATCAGTATATAGATATACGCCTGTGTGCTATCAGTATATAGATATACGCCTGTGTGCTATCAGTATATAGATGTATGCCTGTGTACTATCAGTATATAGATATACGCCTGTGTACTATCAGTATATAGATATACGCCTTTGTGCTATCAGTATATAGATATATGCCTGTGTACTATCAGTATATAGATATACGCCTGTGTGCTATCAGTATATAGATATATGCCTGTGTGCTATCAGTATATAGATATATGCCTGTGTGCTATCAGTATATAGATATATGCCTGTGTGCTATCAGTATATAGATATATGCCTGTGTACTATCAGTATATAGATATATGCCTGTGTACTATCAGTATATAGATATATGCCTGTGTGCTATCAGTATATAGATATACGCCTGTGTACTATCAGTATATAGATGTATGCCTGTGTACTATCAGTATATAGATATACGCCTGTGTACTATCAGTATATAGATATACGCCTGTGTACTATCAGTATATAGATATATGCCTGTGTACTATCAGTATATAGATATATGCCTGTGTACTATCAGTATATAGATATATGCCTGTGTGCTATCAGTATATAGATATATGCCTGTGTACTATCAGTATATAGGTATATGCCTGTGTGCTATCAGTATATAGATATATGCCTGTGTGCTATCAGTATATCGATATATGCCTGTGTACTATCAGTATATAGATATATGCCTGTGTACTATCAGTATATAGATATATGCCTGTGTACTATCAGTATATAGATATATGCCTGTGTACTATCAGTATATAGATATATGACTGTGTACTATCAGTATATAGATATATGCCTGTGTGCTATCAGTATATAGATATATGCCTGTGTACTATCAGTATATAGATATATGCCTGTGTGCTATCAGTATATAGATATATGGCTGTGTGCTATCAGTATATAGATATATGGCTGTGTGCTATCAGTATATAGATATATGCCTGTGTGCTATCAGTATATAGATATATGCCTGTGTACTATCAGTATATAGATATATGCCTGTGTGCTATCAGTATATAGATATATGCCTGTGTGCTATCAGTATATAGATATATGCCTGTGTACTATCAGTATATAGATATATGCCTGTGTACTATCAGTATATAGATATATGCCTGTGTACTATAAGTATATAGATATATGCCTGAGTACTATCAGTATATAGATATATGCCTGTGTACTATCAGTGTATAGATATATGCCTGTGTACTATCAGTATATAGATATATGCCAGTGTGCTATCAGTATATAGATATATGCCTGTGTACTATCAGTGTATAGATATATGCCTGTGTACTATCAGTATATAGATATATGCCTGTGTACTATCAGTATATAGATATATGCCTGTGTACTATCAGTATATAGATATATGCCTGTGTGCTATCAGTATATAGATATATGCCTGTGTACTATCAGTATATAGATATATGCCTGTGTACTATCAGTATATAGATATATGCCTGTGTACTATCAGTATATAGATATATGCCTCTGTACTATCAGTGTATAGATATATGCCTGTGTACTATCTGTATATAGATATATGCCTGTGTACTATCAGTATATAGATATATGCCTGTGAGCTATCAGTATATAGATATATGCCTGTGTACTATCAGTGTATAGATATATGCCTGTGTATTATCAGTGTATAGATATATGCCTGTGTACTATCAGTATATAGATATATGCCTGTGTACTATCAGTATATAGATATATGCCTGTGTACTATCAGTATATAGATATACGCCTGTGTACTATCAGTATATAGATATACGCCTGTGTACTATCAGTGTATAGATATATGCCTGTGTACTATCAGTATATAGATATACGCCTGTGTACTATTAGTATATAGATATATGCCTGTGTACTATAAGTATATAGATATATGCCTGTGTACTATCAGTATATAGATATATGCCTGTGTGCTATCAGTATATAGATATATGGCTGTGTACTAATATATGCCTGTGTTCTATCAGTGTATAGATATATGCCTGTGTGCTATCAGTATATAGATATATACCTGTGTGCTATCAGTATATAGATATATACCTGTGTACTATCAGTATATAGATATATGCCTGTGTACTATCAGTATATAGATATATGCCTGTGTACTATCAGTATATAGATATATGCCTGTGTACTATCAGTATATAGATATATGCCTGTGTACTATCAGTATATAGATATATGCCTGTGTACTATCAGTATATAGATATATGCCTGTGTACTATCAGTGTATAGATATATGCCTGTGTACTATCAGTATATAGATATATGCCTGTGTACTATCAGTATATAGATATATGCCTGTGTACTATCAGTGTATAGATATATGCCTGTGTACTATCAGTATATAGATATATGCCTGTGTACTATCAGTATATAGATATATGCCTGTGTACTATCAGTATATAGATATATGCCTGTGTACTATCAGTATATAGATATAGGCCTGTGTACTATCAGTATATAGATATAGGCCTGTGTACTATCAGTATATAGATATATGCCTGTGTACTATCAGTATATAGATATATGCCTGTGTACTATCAGTATATAGATATACGCCTGTGTACTATCAGTATATAGATATACGCCTGTGTACTATCAGTATATAGATATACGCCTGTGTACTATCAGTATATAGATATATGCCTGTGTACTATTAGTATATAGATATATGCCTGTGTACTATCAGTATATAGATATATGCCTGTGTACTATCAGTATATAGATATATGCCTGTGTGCTATCAGTATATAGATATATGGCTGTGTACTAATATATGCCTGTGTTCTATCAGTGTATAGATATATGCCTGTGTGCTATCAGTATATAGATATATGCCTGTGTGCTGTCAGTATATAGATATATACCTGTGTACTATCAGTATATAGATATATGCCTGTGTACTATCAGTATATAGATATATGCCTGTGTACTATCAGTATATAGATATATGCCTGTGTACTATCAGTATATAGATATATGCCTGTGTACTATCAGTATATAGATATACGCCTGTGTACTATCAGTATATACATATACGCCTGTGTACTATCAGTATATAGATATATGCCTGTGTACTATTAGTATATAGATATATGCCTGTGTACTATTAGTATATAGATATATGCCTGTGTACTATCAGTATATAGATATATGCCTGTGTGCTATCAGTATATAGATATATGGCTGTGTACTAATATATGCCTGTGTTCTATCAGTGTATAGATATATGCCTGTGTGCTATCAGTATATAGATATATACCTGTGTACTATCAGTATATAGATATATGCCTGTGTACTATCAGTATATAGATATATGCCTGTGTACTATCAGTATATAGATATATGCCTGTGTACTATCAGTATATAGATATATGCCTGTGTACTATCAGTATATAGATATATGCCTGTGTATTATCAGTGTATAGATATATGCCTGTGTACTATCAGTATATAGATATATGCCTGTGTACTATCAGTATATAGATATATGCCTGTGTATTATCAGTGTATAGATATATGCCTGTGTACTATCAGTATATAGATATATGCCTGTGTGCTATCAGTGTATAGATATATGCCTGTGTGCTATCAGTGTATAGATATATGCCTGTGTACTATCAGTATATAGATATATGCCTGTGTACTATCAGTATATAGATATATGCCTGTGTGCTATCAGTATATAGATATATGCCTGTGTACTATCAGTATATAGATATATGCCTGTGTACTATCAGTATATAGATATATGCCTGTGTGCTATCAGTATATAGATATATGCCTGTGTACTATCAGTATATAGATATATGCCTGTGTACTATCAGTGTATAGATATATGCCTGTGTACTATCAGTATATAGATATATGCCTGTGTACTATCAGTATATAGATATATGCCTGTGTACTATCAGTATATAGATATATGCCTGTGTACTATCAGTATATAGATGTATGCCTGTGTACTATCAGTGTATAGATATATGCCTGTGTACTATCAGTATATAGATATATGCCTGTGTGCTATCAGTATATAGATATATGCCTGTGTGCTTTCAGTATATAGATATATGCCTGTGTACTATCAGTGTATAGATATATGCCTGTGTGCTATCAGTATATAGATATATGCCTGTGTGCTATCAGTATATAGATATATGCCTGTGTACTATCAGTGTATAGATATATGCCTGTGTACTATCAGTATATAGATATATGCCTGTGTACTATCAGTATATAGATATATGCCTGTGTACTATCAGTATATAGATATATGCCTCTGTACTATCAGTGTATAGATATATGCCTGTGTACTATCTGTATATAGATATATGCCTGTGTACTATCAGTATATAGATATACGCCTGTGTACTATCAGTATATAGATATACGCCTGTGTACTATCAGTATATAGATATACGCCTGTGTACTATCAGTATATAGATATATGCCTGTGTACTATTAGTATATAGATATATGCCTGTGTACTATCAGTATATAGATATATGCCTGTGTACTATCAGTATATAGATATATGCCTGTGTGCTATCAGTATATAGATATATGGCTGTGTACTAATATATGCCTGTGTTCTATCAGTGTATAGATATATGCCTGTGTGCTATCAGTATATAGATATATGCCTGTGTGCTATCAGTATATAGATATATACCTGTGTACTATCAGTATCTAGATATATGCCTGTGTACTATCAGTATATAGATATATGCCTGTGTACTATCAGTATATAGATATATGCCTGTGTACTATCAGTATATAGATATATGCCTGTGTACTATCAGTATATAGATATATGCCTGTGTACTATCAGTATATAGATATATGCCAGTGTACTATCAGTATATAGATATATGCCTGTGTGCTATCAGTGTATAGATATATGCCAGTGTACTATCAGTATATAGATATATGCCTGTGTACTATCAGTATATAGATATATGCCTGTGTACTATCAGTATATAGATATATGCCTGTGTGCTATCAGTATATAGATATATGGCTGTGTACTAATATATGCCTGTGTTCTATCAGTGTATAGATATATGCCTGTGTGCTATCAGTATATAGATATATGCCTGTGTGCTATCAGTATATAGATATATGCCTGTGTGCTATCAGTATATAGATATATGCCTGTGTACTATCAGTATCTAGATATATGCCTGTGTACTATCAGTATATAGATATATGCCTGTGTACTATCAGTATATAGATATATGCCTGTGTACTATCAGTATATAGATATATGCCTGTGTACTATCAGTATATAGATATATGCCTGTGTACTATCAGTATATAGATATATACCTGTGTACTATCAGTATCTAGATATATGCCTGTGTACTATCAGTATATAGATATATGCCTGTGTACTATCAGTATATAGATATATGCCTGTGTACTATCAGTATATAGATATATGCCTGTGTACTATCAGTATATAGATATATGCCTGTGTACTATCAGTATATAGATATATGCCAGTGTACTATCAGTATATAGATATATGCCTGTGTGCTATCAGTGTATAGATATATGCCAGTGTACTATCAGTATATAGATATATGCCTGTGTACTATCAGTATATAGATATATGCCTGTGAGCTATCAGTATATAGATATATGCCTGTGTACTAGCAGTGTATAGATATATGCCTGTGTATTATCAGTGTATAGATATATGCCTGTGTACTATCAGTATATAGATATATGCCTGTGTACTATCAGTATATAGATATATGCCTGTGTACTATCAGTATATAGATATACGCCTGTGTACTATCAGTATATAGATATACGCCTGTGTACTATCAGTGTATAGATATATGCCTGTGTACTATTAGTATATAGATATATGCCTGTGTACTATCAGTATATAGATATATGCCTGTGTACTATCAGTATATAGATATATGCCTGTGTGCTATCAGTATATAGATATATGGCTGTGTACTAATATATGCCTGTGTTCTATCAGTGTATAGATATATGCCTGTGTGCTATCAGTATATAGATATATACCTGTGTGCTATCAGTATATAGATATATACCTGTGTACTATCAGTATATAGATATATGCCTGTGTACTATCAGTATATAGATATATGCCTGTGTACTATCAGTATATAGATATATGCCTGTGTACTATCAGTATATAGATATATGCCTGTGTACTATCAGTATATAGATATATGCCTGTGTGCTATCAGTATATAGATATATGCCTGTGTGCTATCAGTATATAGATATATGCCTGTGTGCTATCAGTATATAGATATATGCCTGTGTACTATCAGTATATAGATATATGCCTGTGTACTATCAGTATATAGATATATGCCTGTGTGCTATCAGTATATAGATATATGCCTGTGTACTATCAGTATATAGATATATGCCTGTGTACTATCAGTGTATAGATATATGCCTGTGTACTATCAGTATATAGATATATGCCTGTGTACTATCAGTATATAGATATATGCCTGTGTATTATCAGTGTATAGATATATGCCTGTGTACTATCAGTATATAGATATATGCCTGTGTACTATCAGTATATAGATATATGCCTGTGTACTATCAGTATATAGATATATGCCTGTGTGCTATCAGTATATAGATATAGGCCTGTGTACTATCAGTGTATAGATATATGCCTGTGTGCTATCAGTGTATAGATATATGCCTGTGTACTATCAGTATATAGATATATGCCTGTGTGCTATCAGTATATAGATATATGCCTGTGTACTATCAGTATATAGATATATGCCTGTGTACTATCAGTATATAGATATATGCCTGTGTACTATCAGTATATAGATATATGCCTGTGTGCTATCAGTATATAGATATAGGCCTGTGTACTATCAGTGTATAGATATATGCCTGTGTGCTATCAGTGTATAGATATATGCCTGTGTACTATCAGTATATAGATATATGCCTGTGTGCTATCAGTATATAGATATATGCCTGTGTGCTATCAGTATATAGATATATGCCTGTGTACTATCAGTATATAGATATATGCCTGTGTGCTATCAGTATATAGATATATGCCTGTGTACTATCAGTGTATAGATATATGCCTGTGTACTATCAGTATATAGATATATGCCTGTGTACTATCAGTGTATAGATATATGCCTGTGTGCTATCAGTGTATAGATATATGCCTGTGTACTATCAGTATATAGATATATGCCTGTGTACTATCAGTATATAGATATATGCCTGTGTATTATCAGTGTATAGATATATGCCTGTGTACTATCAGTATATAGATATATGCCTGTGTGCTATCAGTGTATAGATATATGCCTGTGTGCTATCAGTATATAGATATATGCCTGTGTACTATCAGTATATAGATATATGCCTGTGTACTATCAGTATATAGATATATGCCTGTGTACTATCAGTATATAGATATATGCCTGTGTATTATCAGTGTATAGATATATGCCTGTGTACTATCAGTATATAGATATATGCCTGTGTGCTATCAGTGTATAGATATATGCCTGTGTGCTATCAGTATATAGATATATGCCTGTGTACTATCAGTATATAGATATATGCCTGTGTGCTATCAGTGTATAGATATATGCCTGTGTACTATCAGTATATAGATATACGCCTGTGTACTATCAGTATATAGATATACGCCTGTGTACTATCAGTATATAGATATATGCCTGTGTACTATTAGTATATAGATATATGCCTGTGTACTATCAGTATATAGATATATGCCTGTGTACTATCAGTATATAGATATATGCCTGTGTGCTATCAGTATATAGATATATGGCTGTGTACTAATATATGCCTGTGTTCTATCAGTGTATAGATATATGCCTGTGTGCTATCAGTATATAGATATATGCCTGTGTGCTGTCAGTATATAGATATATACCTGTGTACTATCAGTATATAGATATATGCCTGTGTACTATCAGTATATAGATATATGCCTGTGTACTATCAGTATATAGATATATGCCTGTGTACTATCAGTATATAGATATATGCCTGTGTACTATCAGTATATAGATATATGCCTGTGTACTATCAGTGTATAGATATATGCCTGTGTACTATCAGTATATAGATATATGCCTGTGTACTATCAGTATATAGATATATGCCTGTGTACTATCAGTGTATAGATATATGCCTGTGTACTATCAGTATATAGATATATGCCTGTGTACTATCAGTATATAGATATATGCCTGTGTACTATCAGTATATAGATATATGCCTGTGTACTATCAGTATATAGATATAGGCCTGTGTACTATCAGTATATAGATATAGGCCTGTGTACTATCAGTATATAGATATATGCCTGTGTACTATCAGTATATAGATATATGCCTGTGTACTATCAGTATATAGATATACGCCTGTGTACTATCAGTATATAGATATACGCCTGTGTACTATCAGTATATAGATATACGCCTGTGTACTATCAGTATATAGATATATGCCTGTGTACTATTAGTATATAGATATATGCCTGTGTACTATCAGTATATAGATATATGCCTGTGTACTATCAGTATATAGATATATGCCTGTGTGCTATCAGTATATAGATATATGGCTGTGTACTAATATATGCCTGTGTTCTATCAGTGTATAGATATATGCCTGTGTGCTATCAGTGTATAGATATATGCCTGTGTGCTATCAGTGTATAGATATATGCCTGTGTGCTATCAGTATATAGATATAGGCCTGTGTACTATCAGTATATAGATATATGGCTGTGTACTATCAGTATATAGATATATGGCTGTGTACTATCAGTATATAGATATATGCCTGTGTGCTATCAGTATATAGATATATGCCTGTGTGCTATCAGTATATAGATATATGGCTGTGTGCTATCAGTATATAGATATATGCCTGTGTGCTATCAGTATATAGATATATGCCTGTGTACTATCAGTATATAGATATATGGCTGTGTACTATCAGTATATAGATATATTCCTGTGTACTATCAGTATATAGATATATGCCTGTGTACTATCAGTATATAGATATATGCCTGTGTACTATCAGTATATAGATATATGCCTGTGTACTATCAGTATATAGATATATGCCTGTGTACTATCAGTATATAGATATATGCCTGTGTACTATCAGTATATAGATATATGCCTGTGTACTATCAGTATATAGATATATGCCTGTGTACTATCAGTATATAGATATATGCCAGTGTACTATCAGTATATAGATATATGCCTGTGTGCTATCAGTATATAGATATATGCCTGTGTGCTATCAGTATATAGATATAGGCCTGTGTGCTATCAGTGTATAGATATATGCCTGTGTGCTATCAGTGTATAGATATATGCCTGTGTGCTATCAGTGTATAGATATATGCCTGTGTGCTATCAGTATATAGATATAAGCCTGTGTACTATCAGTATATAGATATATGCCTGTGTACTATCAGTATATAGATATATGCCTGTGTACTATCAGTATATAGATATCTGCCTGTGTACTATCAGTATATAGATATATGCCTGTGTACTATCAGTATATAGATATATGCCTGTGTACTATCAGTATATAGATATATGCCTGTGTACTATCAGTATATAGATATATGCCTGTGTACTATCAGTATATAGATATATGCCTGTGTACTATCAGTATATAGATATATGCCTGTGTACTATCAGTATATAGATATATGCCTGTGTACTATCAGTATATAGATATATGCCTGTGTACTATCAGTATATAGATATATGCCTGTGTACTATCAGTATATAGATATATGCCTGTGTACTATCAGTGTATAGATATATGCCTGTGTACTATCAGTATATAGATATATGCCTGTGTACTATCAGTATATAGATATATGCCTGTGTACTATCAGTGTATAGATATATGCCTGTGTACTATCAGTATATAGATATATGCCTGTGTACTATCAGTATATAGATATATGCCTGTGTACTATCAGTATATAGATATATGCCTGTGTACTATCAGTATATAGATATAGGCCTGTGTACTATCAGTATATAGATATAGGCCTGTGTACTATCAGTATATAGATATATGCCTGTGTACTATCAGTATATAGATATATGCCTGTGTACTATCAGTATATAGATATACGCCTGTGTACTATCAGTATATAGATATACGCCTGTGTACTATCAGTATATAGATATACGCCTGTGTACTATCAGTATATAGATATATGCCTGTGTACTATTAGTATATAGATATATGCCTGTGTACTATCAGTATATAGATATATGCCTGTGTACTATCAGTATATAGATATATGCCTGTGTGCTATCAGTATATAGATATATGGCTGTGTACTAATATATGCCTGTGTTCTATCAGTGTATAGATATATGCCTGTGTGCTATCAGTGTATAGATATATGCCTGTGTGCTATCAGTGTATAGATATATGCCTGTGTGCTATCAGTATATAGATATAGGCCTGTGTACTATCAGTATATAGATATATGGCTGTGTACTATCAGTATATAGATATATGGCTGTGTACTATCAGTATATAGATATATGCCTGTGTGCTATCAGTATATAGATATATGCCTGTGTGCTATCAGTATATAGATATATGGCTGTGTGCTATCAGTATATAGATATATGCCTGTGTGCTATCAGTATATAGATATATGCCTGTGTACTATCAGTATATAGATATATGGCTGTGTACTATCAGTATATAGATATATTCCTGTGTACTATCAGTATATAGATATATGCCTGTGTACTATCAGTATATAGATATATGCCTGTGTACTATCAGTATATAGATATATGCCTGTGTACTATCAGTATATAGATATATGCCTGTGTACTATCAGTATATAGATATATGCCTGTGTACTATCAGTATATAGATATATGCCTGTGTACTATCAGTATATAGATATATGCCTGTGTACTATCAGTATATAGATATATGCCTGTGTACTATCAGTATATAGATATATGCCAGTGTACTATCAGTATATAGATATATGCCTGTGTGCTATCAGTATATAGATATATGCCTGTGTGCTATCAGTATATAGATATAGGCCTGTGTGCTATCAGTGTATAGATATATGCCTGTGTGCTATCAGTGTATAGATATATGCCTGTGTGCTATCAGTGTATAGATATATGCCTGTGTGCTATCAGTATATAGATATATGCCTGTGTACTATCAGTATATAGATATATGCCTGTGTACTATCAGTGTATAGATATATGCCTGTGTACTATCAGTATATAGATATATGCCTGTGTACTATCAGTATATAGATATATGCCTGTGTACTATCAGTATATAGATATATGCCTGTGTACTATCAGTATATAGATATATGCCTGTGTACTATCAGTATATAGATATATGCCTGTGTACTATCAGTATATAGATATATGCCTGTGTACTATCAGTATATAGATATATGCCTGTGTGCTATCAGTATATAGATATATGGCTGTGTGCTATCAGTATATAGATATATGCCTGTGTGCTATCAGTATATAGATATATGCCTGTGTGCTATCAGTATATAGATATATGCCTGTGTACTATCAGTATATAGATATATGCCTGTGTGCTATCAGTATATAGATATATGACTGTGTACTATCAGTATATAGATATATGCCTGTGTACTATCAGTATATAGATATATGGCTGTGTGCTATCAGTGTATAGATATATGCCTGTGTACTATCAGTATATAGATATATGCCTGTGTACTATCAGTATATAGATATATGGCTGTGTATTATCAGTATATAGATATATGGCTGTGTGCTATCAGTGTATAGATATATGCCTGTGTACTATCAGTATATAGATATATGCCTGTGTACTATCAGTATATAGATATACGCCTGTGTACTATCAGTATATAGATATACGCCTGTGTACTATCAGTATATAGATATACGCCTGTGTACTATCAGTGTATAGATATACGCCTGCGTACTATCAGTGTATAGATATATGGCTGTGTACTATCAGTATATAGATATATGCCTGTGTACTATCAGTGTATAGATATATGCCTGTGTACTATCAGTGTATAGATATATGCCTGTGTGCTATCAGTGTATAGATATATGCCTGTGTGCTATCAGTATATAGATATATGCCTGTGTACTATCAGTATATAGATATATGCCTGTGTACTATCAGTATATAGATATATGCCTGTGTACTATCAGTATATAGATATATGCCTGTGTACTATCAGTATATAGATATATGCCTGTGTGCTATCAGTATATAGATATATGCCTGTGTACTATCAGTATATAGATATATGCCTCTGTACTATCAGTATATAGATATATGCCTGTGTACTATCAGTATATAGATATATGCCTGTGTGCTATCAGTATATAGATGTATGCCTGTGTGCTATCAGTATATAGATGTATGCCTGTGTGCTATCAGTATATAGATATATGCCTGTGTACTATCAGTATATAGATATATGCCTGTGTACTATCAGTATATAGATATCTGCCTGTGTACTATCAGTATATAGATATATGCCTGTGTACTATCAGTATATAGATATATGCCTGTGTACTATCAGTATATAGATATATGCCTGTGTACTATCAGTACATAGATATATGCCTGTGTACTATCAGTATATAGATATATGCCTGTGTACTATCAGTATATAGATATATGCCTGTGTACTATCAGTATATAGATATATGCCTGTGTACTATCAGTATATAGATATATGCCTGTGTACTATCAGTATATAGATATATGCCTGTGTACTATCAGTATATAGATATATGCCTGTGTACTATCAGTATATAGATATATGCCTGTGTACTATCAGTATATAGATATATGCCTGTGTACTATCAGTATATAGATATATGCCTGTGTACTATCAGTATATAGATGTATGCCTGTGTACTATCAGTATATAGATATATGCCTGTGTACTATCAGTATATAGATATATGCCTGTGTACTATCTGTATATAGATATATGCCTGTGTACTATCAGTATATAGATATACGCCTGTGTACTATCAGTATATAGATATACGCCTGTGTACTATCAGTATATACATATACGCCTGTGTACTATCAGTATATAGATATATGCCTGTGTACTATTAGTATATAGATATATGCCTGTGTACTATTAGTATATAGATATATGCCTGTGTACTATCAGTATATAGATATATGCCTGTGTGCTATCAGTATATAGATATATGGCTGTGTACTAATATATGCCTGTGTTCTATCAGTGTATAGATATATGCCTGTGTGCTATCAGTATATAGATATATACCTGTGTACTATCAGTATATAGATATATGCCTGTGTACTATCAGTATATAGATATATGCCTGTGTACTATCAGTATATAGATATATGCCTGTGTACTATCAGTATATAGATATATGCCTGTGTACTATCAGTATATAGATATATGCCTGTGTATTATCAGTGTATAGATATATGCCTGTGTACTATCAGTATATAGATATATGCCTGTGTACTATCAGTATATAGATATATGCCTGTGTATTATCAGTGTATAGATATATGCCTGTGTACTATCAGTATATAGATATATGCCTGTGTGCTATCAGTGTATAGATATATGCCTGTGTGCTATCAGTGTATAGATATATGCCTGTGTACTATCAGTATATAGATATATGCCTGTGTACTATCAGTATATAGATATATGCCTGTGTGCTATCAGTATATAGATATATGCCTGTGTACTATCAGTATATAGATATATGCCTGTGTACTATCAGTATATAGATATATGCCTGTGTGCTATCAGTATATAGATATATGCCTGTGTACTATCAGTATATAGATATATGCCTGTGTACTATCAGTGTATAGATATATGCCTGTGTACTATCAGTATATAGATATATGCCTGTGTACTATCAGTATATAGATATATGCCTGTGTACTATCAGTATATAGATATATGCCTGTGTACTATCAGTATATAGATGTATGCCTGTGTACTATCAGTGTATAGATATATGCCTGTGTACTATCAGTATATAGATATATGCCTGTGTGCTATCAGTATATAGATATATGCCTGTGTGCTTTCAGTATATAGATATATGCCTGTGTACTATCAGTGTATAGATATATGCCTGTGTGCTATCAGTATATAGATATATGCCTGTGTGCTATCAGTATATAGATATATGCCTGTGTACTATCAGTGTATAGATATATGCCTGTGTACTATCAGTATATAGATATATGCCTGTGTACTATCAGTATATAGATATATGCCTGTGTACTATCAGTATATAGATATATGCCTCTGTACTATCAGTGTATAGATATATGCCTGTGTACTATCTGTATATAGATATATGCCTGTGTACTATCAGTATATAGATATACGCCTGTGTACTATCAGTATATAGATATACGCCTGTGTACTATCAGTATATAGATATACGCCTGTGTACTATCAGTATATAGATATATGCCTGTGTACTATTAGTATATAGATATACGCCTGTGTACTATCAGTATATAGATATACGCCTGTGTACTATCAGTATATAGATATACGCCTGTGTACTATCAGTATATAGATATATGCCTGTGTACTATTAGTATATAGATATATG
>NW_027463475.1:0-35292 GCF_050947455.1 Rhinoderma darwinii | reverse complement strand
CACAGAAACATGGTTCTGAACATGCTGCCAATTTCTCGCCTGGGAAACATGCAGAGAAGTCCAAGATAGTGTTTTTTAGACTGGCTGCCACGAGCTGAATCGAATGCAGCCAAGAGCGAGCGTCTAGGACTTACGGTTCAGGAGTTATTCACAGAAACATGGTTCTTTTACTGCCAGCCGCGAAAGCGAAAATAACCAAGATCGAGCGTCTAGGATTTACTTGTCAATAACTCGCCTGGGAAACATCCAGAGAAGTCAAACACAGTGCTCCTATACTAATTGCCAGGCGCTGAGACGAATGCCGCCAAGATCGAGCGTCTAGGACTTACGGTTCAGGAGTTATTCACAGAAACATGGTTCTGAACATGCTGCCAATTTCTCGTCTGGGAAACATGCAGAGAAGTCCAAGATAGTGTTTTTTAGACTGGCTGCCACGAGCTGAATCGAATGCAGCCAAGAGCGAGCGTCTAGGACTTACGGTTCAGGAGTTATTCACAGAAACATGGTTCTGAACATGCTGCCAATTTCTCGCCTGGGAAACATGCAGAGAAGTCCAAGATAGTGTTTTTTAGACTGGCTGCCACGAGCTGAATCGAATGCAGCCAAGAGCGAGCGTCTAGGACTTACGGTTCAGGAGTTATTCACAGAAACATGGTTCTTTTACTGCCAGCCGCGAAAGCGAAAATAACCAAGATCGAGCGTCTAGGATTTACTTGTCAATAACTCGCCTGGGAAACATCCAGAGAAGTCAAACACAGTGCTCCTATACTAATTGCCAGGCGCTGAGACGAATGCCGCCAAGATCGAGCGTCTAGGACTTACGGTTCAGGAGTTATTCACAGAAACATGGTTCTGAACATGCTGCCAATTTCTCGCCTGGGAAACATGCAGAGAAGTCCAAGATAGTGTTTTTTAGACTGGCTGCCACGAGCTGAATCGAATGCAGCCAAGAGCGAGCGTCTAGGACTTACGGTTCAGGAGTTATTCACAGAAACATGGTTCTGAACATGCTGCCAATTTCTCGCCTGGGAAACATGCAGAGAAGTCCAAGATAGTGTTTTTTAGACTGGCTGCCACGAGCTGAATCGAATGCAGCCAAGAGCGAGCGTCTAGGACTTACGGTTCAGGAGTTATTCACAGAAACATGGTTCTGAACATGCTGCCAATTTCTCGCCTGGGAAACATGCAGAGAAGTCCAAGATAGTGTTTTTTAGACTGGCTGCCACGAGCTGAATCGAATGCAGCCAAGAGCGAGCGTCTAGGACTTACGGTTCAGGAGTTATTCACAGAAACATGGTTCTGAACATGCTGCCAATTGCTCGCCTGGGAAACATGCAGAGAAGTCCAAGATAGTGTTTTTTAGACTGGCTGCCACGAGCTGAATCGAATGCAGCCAAGAGCGAGCGTCTAGGACTTACGGTTCAGGAGTTATTCACAGAAACATGGTTCTTTTACTGCCAGCCGCGAAAGCGAAAATAACCAAGATCGAGCGTCTAGGATTTACTTGTCAATAACTCGCCTGGGAAACATCCAGAGAAGTCAAACACAGTGCTCCTATACTAATTGCCAGGCGCTGAGACGAATGCCGCCAAGATCGAGCGTCTAGGACTTACGGTTCAAGAATTAGCTTTAGAAACATTTGCCTTAGGAACATGCAGAGAAGTCCAAGATAGTGTTTTTTAGACTGGCTGCCACGAGCTGAATCGAATGCAGCCAAGAGCGAGCGTCTAGGACTTACGGTTCAGGAGTTATTCACAGAAACATGGTTCTGAACATGCTGCCAATTGCTCGCCTGGGAAACATGCAGAGAAGTCCAAGATAGTGTTTTTTAGACTGGCTGCCACGAGCTGAATCGAATGCAGCCAAGAGCGAGCGTCTAGGACTTACGGTTCAGGAGTTATTCACAGAAACATGGTTCTTTTACTGCCAGCCGCGAAAGCGAAAATAACCAAGATCGAGCGTCTAGGATTTACTTGTCAATAACTCGCCTGGGAAACATCCAGAGAAGTCAAACACAGTGCTCCTATACTAATTGCCAGGCGCTGAGACGAATGCCGCCAAGATCGAGCGTCTAGGACTTACGGTTCAGGAGTTATTCACAGAAACATGGTTCTGAACATGCTGCCAATTTCTCGTCTGGGAAACATGCAGAGAAGTCCAAGATAGTGTTTTTTAGACTGGCTGCCACGAGCTGAATCGAATGCAGCCAAGAGCGAGCGTCTAGGACTTACGGTTCAGGAGTTATTCACAGAAACATGGTTCTGAACATGCTGCCAATTTCTCGCCTGGAAACATGCAGACAAGTCCAAGATAGTGTTTTTTAGACTGGCTGCCACGAGCTGAATCGAATGCAGCCAAGAGCGAGCGTCTAGGACTTACGGTTCAGGAGTTATTCACAGAAACATGGTTCTTTTACTGCCAGCCGCGAAAGCGAAAATAACCAAGATCGAGCGTCTAGGATTTACTTGTCAATAACTCGCCTGGGAAACATCCAGAGAAGTCAAACACAGTGCTCCTATACTAATTGCCAGGCGCTGAGACGAATGCCGCCAAGATCGAGCGTCTAGGACTTACGGTTCAGGAGTTATTCACAGAAACATGGTTCTGAACATGCTGCCAATTTCTCGCCTGGGAAACATGCAGAGAAGTCCAAGATAGTGTTTTTTAGACTGGCTGCCACGAGCTGAATCGAATGCAGCCAAGAGCGAGCGTCTAGGACTTACGGTTCAGGAGTTATTCACAGAAACATGGTTCTGAACATGCTGCCAATTTCTCGCCTGGGAAACATGCAGAGAAGTCCAAGATAGTGTTTTTTAGACTGGCTGCCACGAGCTGAATCGAATGCAGCCAAGAGCGAGCGTCTAGGACTTACGGTTCAGGAGTTATTCACAGAAACATGGTTCTGAACATGCTGCCAATTTCTCGCCTGGGAAACATGCAGAGAAGTCCAAGATAGTGTTTTTTAGACTGGCTGCCACGAGCTGAATCGAATGCAGCCAAGAGCGAGCGTCTAGGACTTACGGTTCAGGAGTTATTCACAGAAACATGGTTCTGAACATGCTGCCAATTGCTCGCCTGGGAAACATGCAGAGAAGTCCAAGATAGTGTTTTTTAGACTGGCTGCCACGAGCTGAATCGAATGCAGCCAAGAGCGAGCGTCTAGGACTTACGGTTCAGGAGTTATTCACAGAAACATGGTTCTGAACATGCTGCCAATTGCTCGCCTGGGAAACATGCAGAGAAGTCCAAGATAGTGTTTTTTAGACTGGCTGCCACGAGCTGAATCGAATGCAGCCAAGAGCGAGCGTCTAGGACTTACGGTTCAGGAGTTATTCACAGAAACATGGTTCTTTTACTGCCAGCCGCGAAAGCGAAAATAACCAAGATCGAGCGTCTAGGATTTACTTGTCAATAACTCGCCTGGGAAACATCCAGAGAAGTCAAACACAGTGCTCCTATACTAATTGCCAGGCGCTGAGACGAATGCCGCCAAGATCGAGCGTCTAGGACTTACGGTTCAAGAATTAGCTTTAGAAACATTTGCCTTAGGAACATGCAGAGAAGTCCAAGATAGTGTTTTTTAGACTGGCTGCCACGAGCTGAATCGAATGCAGCCAAGAGGCGAGCGTCTAGGACTTACGGTTCAGGAGTTATTCACAGAAACATGGTTCTGAACATGCTGCCAATTGCTCGCCTGGGAAACATGCAGAGAAGTCCAAGATAGTGTTTTTTAGACTGGCTGCCACGAGCTGAATCGAATGCAGCCAAGAGCGAGCGTCTAGGACTTACGGTTCAGGAGTTATTCACAGAAACATGGTTCTTTTACTGCCAGCCGCGAAAGCGAAAATAACCAAGATCGAGCGTCTAGGATTTACTTGTCAATAACTCGCCTGGGAAACATCCAGAGAAGTCAAACACAGTGCTCCTATACTAATTGCCAGGCGCTGAGACGAATGCCGCCAAGATCGAGCGTCTAGGACTTACGGTTCAAGAATTAGCTTTAGAAACATTTGCCTTAGGAACATGCAGAGAAGTCCAAGATAGTGTTTTTTAGACTGGCTGCCACGAGCTGAATCGAATGCAGCCAAGAGCGAGCGTCTGTGACTTACGGTTCAGGAGTTATTCACAGAAACATGGTTCTGAACATGCTGCCAATTGCTCGCCTGGGAAACATGCAGAGAAGTCCAAGATAGTGTTTTTTAGACTGGCTGCCACGAGCTGAATCGAATGCAGCCAAGAGCGAGCGTCTAGGACTTACGGTTCAGGAGTTATTCACAGAAACATGGTTCTGAACATGCTGCCAATTTCTCGCCTGGGAAACATGCAGAGAAGTCCAAGATAGTGTTTTTTAGACTGGCTGCCACGAGCTGAATCGAATGCAGCCAAGAGCGAGCGTCTAGGACTTACGGTTCAGGAGTTATTCACAGAAACATGGTTCTTTTACTGCCAGCCGCGAAAGCGAAAATAACCAAGATCGAGCGTCTAGGATTTACTTGTCAATAACTCGCCTGGGAAACATCCAGAGAAGTCAAACACAGTGCTCCTATACTAATTGCCAGGCGCTGAGACGAATGCCGCCAAGATCGAGCGTCTAGGACTTACGGTTCAGGAGTTATTCACAGAAACATGGTTTCTGAACATGCTGCCAATTTCTCGTCTGGGAAACATGCAGAGAAGTCCAAGATAGTGTTTTTTAGACTGGCTGCCACGAGCTGAATCGAATGCAGCCAAGAGCGAGCGTCTAGGACTTACGGTTCAGGAGTTATTCACAGAAACATGGTTCTTTTACTGCCAGCCGCGAAAGCGAAAATAACCAAGATCGAGCGTCTAGGATTTACTTGTCAATAACTCGCCTGGGAAACATCCAGAGAAGTCAAACACAGTGCTCCTATACTAATTGCCAGGCGCTGAGACGAATGCCGCCAAGATCGAGCGTCTAGGACTTACGGTTCAGGAGTTATTCACAGAAACATGGTTCTGAACATGCTGCCAATTTCTCGCCTGGGAAACATGCAGAGAAGTCCAAGATAGTGTTTTTTAGACTGGCTGCCACGAGCTGAAATCGAATGCAGCCAAGAGCGAGCGTCTAGGACTTACGGTTCAGGAGTTATTCACAGAAACATGGTTCTGAACATGCTGCCAATTGCTCGCCTGGGAAACATGCAGAGAAGTCCAAGATAGTGTTTTTTAGACTGGCTGCCACGAGCTGAATCGAATGCAGCCAAGAGCGAGCGTCTAGGACTTACGGTTCAGGAGTTATTCACAGAAACATGGTTCTGAACATGCTGCCAATTTCTCGCCTGGGAAACATGCAGAGAAGTCCAAGATAGTGTTTTTTAGACTGGCTGCCACGAGCTGAATCGAATGCAGCCAAGAGCGAGCGTCTAGGACTTACGGTTCAGGAGTTATTCACAGAAACATGGTTCTGAACATGCTGCCAATTGCTCGCCTGGGAAACATGCAGAGAAGTCCAAGATAGTGTTTTTTAGACTGGCTGCCACGAGCTGAATCGAATGCAGCCAAGAGCGAGCGTCTAGGACTTACGGTTCAGGAGTTATTCACAGAAACATGGTTCTTTTACTGCCAGCCGCGAAAGCGAAAATAACCAAGATCGAGCGTCTAGGATTTACTTGTCAATAACTCGCCTGGGAAACATCCAGAGAAGTCAAACACAGTGCTCCTATACTAATTGCCAGGCGCTGAGACGAATGCCGCCAAGATCGAGCGTCTAGGACTTACGGTTCAGGAGTTATTCACAGAAACATGGTTCTGAACATGCTGCCAATTTCTCGCCTGGGAAACATGCAGAGAAGTCCAAGATAGTGTTTTTTAGACTGGCTGCCACGAGCTGAATCGAATGCAGCCAAGAGCGAGCGTCTAGGACTTACGGTTCAGGAGTTATTCACAGAAACATGGTTCTTTTACTGCCAGCCGCGAAAGCGAAAATAACCAAGATCGAGCGTCTAGGATTTACTTGTCAATAACTCGCCTGGGAAACATCCAGAGAAGTCAAACACAGTGCTCCTATACTAATTGCCAGGCGCTGAGACGAATGCCGCCAAGATCGAGCGTCTAGGACTTACGGTTCAAGAATTAGCTTTAGAAACATTTGCCTTAGGAACATGCAGAGAAGTCCAAGATAGTGTTTTTTAGACTGGCTGCCACGAGCTGAATCGAAAGCAGCCAAGAGCGAGCGTCTGTGACTTACGGTTCAGGAGTTATTCACAGAAACATGGTTCTGAACATGCTGCCAATTGCTCGCCTGGGAAACATGCAGAGAAGTCCAAGATAGTGTTTTTTAGACTGGCTGCCACGAGCTGAATCGAATGCAGCCAAGAGCGAGCGTCTAGGACTTACGGTTCAGGAGTTATTCACAGAAACATGGTTCTGAACATGCTGCCAATTGCTCGCCTGGGAAACATGCAGAGAAGTCCAAGATAGTGTTTTTTAGACTGGCTGCCACGAGCTGAATCGAATGCAGCCAAGAGCGAGCGTCTAGGACTTACGGTTCAGGAGTTATTCACAGAAACATGGTTCTTTTACTGCCAGCCGCGAAAGCGAAAATAACCAAGATCGAGCGTCTAGGATTTACTTGTCAATAACTCGCCTGGGAAACATCCAGAGAAGTCAAACACAGTGCTCCTATACTAATTGCCAGGCGCTGAGACGAATGCCGCCAAGATCGAGCGTCTAGGACTTACGGTTCAAGAATTAGCTTTAGAAACATTTGCCTTAGGAACATGCAGAGAAGTCCAAGATAGTGTTTTTTAGACTGGCTGCCACGAGCTGAATCGAATGCAGCCAAGAGCGAGCGTCTAGGACTTACGGTTCAGGAGTTATTCACAGAAACATGGTTCTGAACATGCTGCCAATTGCTCGCCTGGGAAACATGCAGAGAAGTCCAAGATAGTGTTTTTCAGACTGGCTGCCACGAGCTGAATCGAATGCAGCCAAGAGCGAGCGTCTAGGACTTACGGTTCAGGAGTTATTCACAGAAACATGGTTGTTTTACTGCCAGCCGCGAAAGCGAAAATAACCAAGATCGAGCGTCTAGGATTTACTTGTCAATAACTCGCCTGGGAAACATCCAGAGAAGTCAAACACAGTGCTCCTATACTAATTGCCAGGCGCTGAGACGAATGCCGCCAAGATCGAGCGTCTAGGACTTACGGTTCAGGAGTTATTCACAGAAACATGGTTCTGAACATGCTGCCAATTTCTCGTCTGGGAAACATGCAGAGAAGTCCAAGATAGTGTTTTTTAGACTGGCTGCCACGAGCTGAATCGAATGCAGCCAAGAGCGAGCGTCTAGGACTTACGGTTCAGGAGTTATTCACAGAAACATGGTTCTGAACATGCTGCCAATTGCTCGCCTGGGAAACATGCAGAGAAGTCCAAGATAGTGTTTTTTAGACTGGCTGCCACGAGCTGAATCGAATGCAGCCAAGAGCGAGCGTCTAGGACTTACGGTTCAGGAGTTATTCACAGAAACATGGTTCTGAACATGCTGCCAATTTCTCGCCTGGGAAACATGCAGAGAAGTCCAAGATAGTGTTTTTTAGACTGGCTGCCACGAGCTGAATCGAATGCAGCCAAGAGCGAGCGTCTAGGACTTACGGTTCAGGAGTTATTCACAGAAACATGGTTCTGAACATGCTGCCAATTGCTCGCCTGGGAAACATGCAGAGAAGTCCAAGATAGTGTTTTTTAGACTGGCTGCCACGAGCTGAATCGAATGCAGCCAAGAGCGAGCGTCTAGGACTTACGGTTCAGGAGTTATTCACAGAAACATGGTTCTTTTACTGCCAGCCGCGAAAGCGAAAATAACCAAGATCGAGCGTCTAGGATTTACTTGTCAATAACTCGCCTGGGAAACATCCAGAGAAGTCAAACACAGTGCTCCTATACTAATTGCCAGGCGCTGAGACGAATGCCGCCAAGATCGAGCGTCTAGGACTTACGGTTCAGGAGTTATTCACAGAAACATGGTTCTGAACATGCTGCCAATTTCTCGCCTGGGAAACATGCAGAGAAGTCCAAGATAGTGTTTTTTAGACTGGCTGCCACGAGCTGAATCGAATGCAGCCAAGAGCGAGCGTCTAGGACTTACGGTTCAGGAGTTATTCACAGAAACATGGTTCTTTTACTGCCAGCCGCGAAAGCGAAAATAACCAAGATCGAGCGTCTAGGATTTACTTGTCAATAACTCGCCTGGGAAACATCCAGAGAAGTCAAACACAGTGCTCCTATACTAATTGCCAGGCGCTGAGACGAATGCCGCCAAGATCGAGCGTCTAGGACTTACGGTTCAAGAATTAGCTTTAGAAACATTTGCCTTAGGAACATGCAGAGAAGTCCAAGATAGTGTTTTTTAGACTGGCTGCCACGAGCTGAATCGAAAGCAGCCAAGAGCGAGCGTCTGTGACTTACGGTTCAGGAGTTATTCACAGAAACATGGTTCTGAACATGCTGCCAATTGCTCGCCTGGGAAACATGCAGAGAAGTCCAAGATAGTGTTTTTTAGACTGGCTGCCACGAGCTGAATCGAATGCAGCCAAGAGCGAGCGTCTAGGACTTACGGTTCAGGAGTTATTCACAGAAACATGGTTCTGAACATGCTGCCAATTGCTCGCCTGGGAAACATGCAGAGAAGTCCAAGATAGTGTTTTTTAGACTGGCTGCCACGAGCTGAATCGAATGCAGCCAAGAGCGAGCGTCTAGGACTTACGGTTCAGGAGTTATTCACAGAAACATGGTTCTTTTACTGCCAGCCGCGAAAGCGAAAATAACCAAGATCGAGCGTCTAGGATTTACTTGTCAATAACTCGCCTGGGAAACATCCAGAGAAGTCAAACACAGTGCTCCTATACTAATTGCCAGGCGCTGAGACGAATGCCGCCAAGATCGAGCGTCTAGGACTTACGGTTCAAGAATTAGCTTTAGAAACATTTGCCTTAGGAACATGCAGAGAAGTCCAAGATAGTGTTTTTTAGACTGGCTGCCACGAGCTGAATCGAATGCAGCCAAGAGCGAGCGTCTAGGACTTACGGTTCAGGAGTTATTCACAGAAACATGGTTCTGAACATGCTGCCAATTGCTCGCCTGGGAAACATGCAGAGAAGTCCAAGATAGTGTTTTTCAGACTGGCTGCCACGAGCTGAATCGAATGCAGCCAAGAGCGAGCGTCTAGGACTTACGGTTCAGGAGTTATTCACAGAAACATGGTTGTTTTACTGCCAGCCGCGAAAGCGAAAATAACCAAGATCGAGCGTCTAGGATTTACTTGTCAATAACTCGCCTGGGAAACATCCAGAGAAGTCAAACACAGTGCTCCTATACTAATTGCCAGGCGCTGAGACGAATGCCGCCAAGATCGAGCGTCTAGGACTTACGGTTCAGGAGTTATTCACAGAAACATGGTTCTGAACATGCTGCCAATTTCTCGTCTGGGAAACATGCAGAGAAGTCCAAGATAGTGTTTTTTAGACTGGCTGCCACGAGCTGAATCGAATGCAGCCAAGAGCGAGCGTCTAGGACTTACGGTTCAGGAGTTATTCACAGAAACATGGTTCTTTTACTGCCAGCCGCGAAAGCGAAAATAACCAAGATCGAGCGTCTAGGATTTACTTGTCAATAACTCGCCTGGGAAACATCCAGAGAAGTCAAACACAGTGCTCCTATACTAATTGCCAGGCGCTGAGACGAATGCCGCCAAGATCGAGCGTCTAGGACTTACGGTTCAGGAGTTATTCACAGAAACATGGTTCTGAACATGCTGCCAATTTCTCGCCTGGGAAACATGCAGAGAAGTCCAAGATAGTGTTTTTTAGACTGGCTGCCACGAGCTGAATCGAATGCAGCCAAGAGCGAGCGTCTAGGACTTACGGTTCAGGAGTTATTCACAGAAACATGGTTCTGAACATGCTGCCAATTGCTCGCCTGGGAAACATGCAGAGAAGTCCAAGATAGTGTTTTTTAGACTGGCTGCCACGAGCTGAATCGAATGCAGCCAAGAGCGAGCGTCTAGGACTTACGGTTCAGGAGTTATTCACAGAAACATGGTTCTGAACATGCTGCCAATTTCTCGCCTGGGAAACATGCAGAGAAGTCCAAGATAGTGTTTTTTAGACTGGCTGCCACGAGCTGAATCGAATGCAGCCAAGAGCGAGCGTCTAGGACTTACGGTTCAGGAGTTATTCACAGAAACATGGTTCTGAACATGCTGCCAATTGCTCGCCTGGGAAACATGCAGAGAAGTCCAAGATAGTGTTTTTTAGACTGGCTGCCACGAGCTGAATCGAATGCAGCCAAGAGCGAGCGTCTAGGACTTACGGTTCAGGAGTTATTCACAGAAACATGGTTCTGAACATGCTGCCAATTGCTCGCCTGGGAAACATGCAGAGAAGTCCAAGATAGTGTTTTTTAGACTGGCTGCCACGAGCTGAATCGAATGCAGCCAAGAGCGAGCGTCTAGGACTTACGGTTCAGGAGTTATTCACAGAAACATGGTTCTTTTACTGCCAGCCGCGAAAGCGAAAATAACCAAGATCGAGCGTCTAGGATTTACTTGTCAATAACTCGCCTGGGAAACATCCAGAGAAGTCAAACACAGTGCTCCTATACTAATTGCCAGGCGCTGAGACGAATGCCGCCAAGATCGAGCGTCTAGGACTTACGGTTCAGGAGTTATTCACAGAAACATGGTTCTGAACATGCTGCCAATTTCTCGCCTGGGAAACATGCAGAGAAGTCCAAGATAGTGTTTTTTAGACTGGCTGCCACGAGCTGAATCGAATGCAGCCAAGAGCGAGCGTCTAGGACTTACGGTTCAGGAGTTATTCACAGAAACATGGTTCTTTTACTGCCAGCCGCGAAAGCGAAAATAACCAAGATCGAGCGTCTAGGATTTACTTGTCAATAACTCGCCTGGGAAACATCCAGAGAAGTCAAACACAGTGCTCCTATACTAATTGCCAGGCGCTGAGACGAATGCCGCCAAGATCGAGCGTCTAGGACTTACGGTTCAGGAGTTATTCACAGAAACATGGTTCTGAACATGCTGCCAATTTCTCGCCTGGGAAACATGCAGAGAAGTCCAAGATAGTGTTTTTTAGACTGGCTGCCACGAGCTGAATCGAATGCAGCCAAGAGCGAGCGTCTAGGACTTACGGTTCAGGAGTTATTCACAGAAACATGGTTCTTTTACTGCCAGCCGCGAAAGCGAAAATAACCAAGATCGAGCGTCTAGGATTTACTTGTCAATAACTCGCCTGGGAAACATCCAGAGAAGTCAAACACAGTGCTCCTATACTAATTGCCAGGCGCTGAGACGAATGCCGCCAAGATCGAGCGTCTAGGACTTACGGTTCAGGAGTTATTCACAGAAACATGGTTCTGAACATGCTGCCAATTTCTCGTCTGGGAAACATGCAGAGAAGTCCAAGATAGTGTTTTTTAGACTGGCTGCCACGAGCTGAATCGAATGCAGCCAAGAGCGAGCGTCTAGGACTTACGGTTCAGGAGTTATTCACAGAAACATGGTTCTGAACATGCTGCCAATTGCTCGGCTGGGAAACATGCAGAGAAGTCCAAGATAGTGTTTTTTAGACTGGCTGCCACGAGCTGAATCGAATGCAGCCAAGAGCGAGCGTCTAGGACTTACGGTTCAGGAGTTATTCACAGAAACATGGTTCTGAACATGCTGCCAATTTCTCGCCTGGGAAACATGCAGAGAAGTCCAAGATAGTGTTTTTTAGACTGGCTGCCACGAGCTGAATCGAATGCAGCCAAGAGCGAGCGTCTAGGACTTACGGTTCAGGAGTTATTCACAGAAACATGGTTCTGAACATGCTGCCAATTGCTCGCCTGGGAAACATGCAGAGAAGTCCAAGATAGTGTTTTTTAGACTGGCTGCCACGAGCTGAATCGAATGCAGCCAAGAGCGAGCGTCTAGGACTTACGGTTCAGGAGTTATTCACAGAAACATGGTTCTGAACATGCTGCCAATTTCTCGCCTGGGAAACATGCAGAGAAGTCCAAGATAGTGTTTTTTAGACTGGCTGCCACGAGCTGAATCGAATGCAGCCAAGAGCGAGCGTCTAGGACTTACGGTTCAGGAGTTATTCACAGAAACATGGTTCTTTTACTGCCAGCCGCGAAAGCGAAAATAACCAAGATCGAGCGTCTAGGATTTACTTGTCAATAACTCGCCTGGGAAACATCCAGAGAAGTCAAACACAGTGCTCCTATACTAATTGCCAGGCGCTGAGACGAATGCCGCCAAGATCGAGCGTCTAGGACTTACGGTTCAGGAGTTATTCACAGAAACATGGTTCTGAACATGCTGCCAATTTCTCGTCTGGGAAACATGCAGAGAAGTCCAAGATAGTGTTTTTTAGACTGGCTGCCACGAGCTGAATCGAATGCAGCCAAGAGCGAGCGTCTAGGACTTACGGTTCAGGAGTTATTCACAGAAACATGGTTCTTTTACTGCCAGCCGCGAAAGCGAAAATAACCAAGATCGAGCGTCTAGGATTTACTTGTCAATAACTCGCCTGGGAAACATCCAGAGAAGTCAAACACAGTGCTCCTATACTAATTGCCAGGCGCTGAGACGAATGCCGCCAAGATCGAGCGTCTAGGACTTACGGTTCAGGAGTTATTCACAGAAACATGGTTCTGAACATGCTGCCAATTTCTCGCCTGGGAAACATGCAGAGAAGTCCAAGATAGTGTTTTTTAGACTGGCTGCCACGAGCTGAATCGAATGCAGCCAAGAGCGAGCGTCTAGGACTTACGGTTCAGGAGTTATTCACAGAAACATGGTTCTGAACATGCTGCCAATTGCTCGGCTGGGAAACATGCAGAGAAGTCCAAGATAGTGTTTCTTAGACTGGCTGCCACGAGCTGAATCGAATGCAGCCAAGAGCGAGCGTCTAGGACTTACGGTTCAGGAGTTATTCACAGAAACATGGTTCTGAACATGCTGCCAATTTCTCGCCTGGGAAACATGCAGAGAAGTCCAAGATAGTGTTTTTTAGACTGGCTGCCACGAGCTGAATCGAATGCAGCCAAGAGCGAGCGTCTAGGACTTACGGTTCAGGAGTTATTCACAGAAACATGGTTCTGAACATGCTGCCAATTGCTCGCCTGGGAAACATGCAGAGAAGTCCAAGATAGTGTTTTTTAGACTGGCTGCCACGAGCTGAATCGAATGCAGCCAAGAGCGAGCGTCTAGGACTTACGGTTCAGGAGTTATTCACAGAAACATGGTTCTGAACATGCTGCCAATTTCTCGCCTGGGAAACATGCAGAGAAGTCCAAGATAGTGTTTTTTAGACTGGCTGCCACGAGCTGAATCGAATGCAGCCAAGAGCGAGCGTCTAGGACTTACGGTTCAGGAGTTATTCACAGAAACATGGTTCTTTTACTGCCAGCCGCGAAAGCGAAAATAACCAAGATCGAGCGTCTAGGATTTACTTGTCAATAACTCGCCTGGGAAACATCCAGAGAAGTCAAACACAGTGCTCCTATACTAATTGCCAGGCGCTGAGACGAATGCCGCCAAGATCGAGCGTCTAGGACTTACGGTTCAGGAGTTATTCACAGAAACATGGTTCTGAACATGCTGCCAATTTCTCGTCTGGGAAACATGCAGAGAAGTCCAAGATAGTGTTTTTTAGACTGGCTGCCACGAGCTGAATCGAATGCAGCCAAGAGCGAGCGTCTAGGACTTACGGTTCAGGAGTTATTCACAGAAACATGGTTCTGAACATGCTGCCAATTGCTCGGCTGGGAAACATGCAGAGAAGTCCAAGATAGTGTTTCTTAGACTGGCTGCCACGAGCTGAATCGAATGCAGCCAAGAGCGAGCGTCTAGGACTTACGGTTCAGGAGTTATTCACAGAAACATGGTTCTGAACATGCTGCCAATTTCTCGCCTGGGAAACATGCAGAGAAGTCCAAGATAGTGTTTTTTAGACTGGCTGCCACGAGCTGAATCGAATGCAGCCAAGAGCGAGCGTCTAGGACTTACGGTTCAGGAGTTATTCACAGAAACATGGTTCTGAACATGCTGCCAATTGCTCGCCTGGGAAACATGCAGAGAAGTCCAAGATAGTGTTTTTTAGACTGGCTGCCACGAGCTGAATCGAATGCAGCCAAGAGCGAGCGTCTAGGACTTACGGTTCAGGAGTTATTCACAGAAACATGGTTCTGAACATGCTGCCAATTTCTCGCCTGGGAAACATGCAGAGAAGTCCAAGATAGTGTTTTTTAGACTGGCTGCCACGAGCTGAATCGAATGCAGCCAAGAGCGAGCGTCTAGGACTTACGGTTCAGGAGTTATTCACAGAAACATGGTTCTTTTACTGCCAGCCGCGAAAGCGAAAATAACCAAGATCGAGCGTCTAGGATTTACTTGTCAATAACTCGCCTGGGAAACATCCAGAGAAGTCAAACACAGTGCTCCTATACTAATTGCCAGGCGCTGAGACGAATGCCGCCAAGATCGAGCGTCTAGGACTTACGGTTCAGGAGTTATTCACAGAAACATGGTTCTGAACATGCTGCCAATTTCTCGTCTGGGAAACATGCAGAGAAGTCCAAGATAGTGTTTTTTAGACTGGCTGCCACGAGCTGAATCGAATGCAGCCAAGAGCGAGCGTCTAGGACTTACGGTTCAGGAGTTATTCACAGAAACATGGTTCTTTTACTGCCAGCCGCGAAAGCGAAAATAACCAAGATCGAGCGTCTAGGATTTACTTGTCAATAACTCGCCTGGGAAACATCCAGAGAAGTCAAACACAGTGCTCCTATACTAATTGCCAGGCGCTGAGACGAATGCCGCCAAGATCGAGCGTCTAGGACTTACGGTTCAGGAGTTATTTACAGAAACATGGTTCTGAACATGCTGCCAATTTCTCGCCTGGGAAACATGCAGAGAAGTCCAAGATAGTGTTTTTTAGACTGGCTGCCACGAGCTGAATCGAATGCAGCCAAGAGCGAGCGTCTAGGACTTACGGTTCATGAGTTATTCACAGAAACATGGTTCTGAACATGCTGCCAATTGCTCGTCTGGGAAACATGCAGAGAAGTCCAAGATAGTGTTTTTTAGACTGGCTGCCACGAGCTGAATCGAATGCAGCCAAGAGCGAGCGTCTAGGACTTACGGTTCAGGAGTTATTCACAGAAACATGGTTCTTTTACTGCCAGCCGCGAAAGCGAAAATAACCAAGATCGAGCATCTAGGATTTACTTGTCAATAACTCGCCTGGGAAACATCCAGAGAAGTCAAACACAGTGCTCCTATACTAATTGCCAGGCGCTGAGACGAATGCCGCCAAGATCGAGCGTCTAGGACTTACGGTTCAAGAATTAGCTTTAGAAACATTTGCCTTAGGAACATGCAGAGAAGTCCAAGATAGTGTTTTTTAGACTGGCTGCCACGAGCTGAATCGAATGCAGCCAAGAGCGAGCGTCTAGGACTTACGGTTCAGGAGTTATTCACAGAAACATGGTTCTGAACATGCTGCCAATTGCTCGCCTGGGAAACATGCAGAGAAGTCCAAGATAGTGTTTTTTAGACTGGCTGCCACGAGCTGAATCGAATGCAGCCAAGAGCGAGCGTCTAGGACTTACGGTTCAGGAGTTATTCACAGAAACATGGTTCTTTTACTGCCAGCCGCGAAAGCGAAAATAACCAAGATCGAGCGTCTAGGATTTACTTGTCAATAACTCGCCTGGGAAACATCCAGAGAAGTCAAACACAGTGCTCCTATACTAATTGCCAGGCGCTGAGACGAATGCCGCCAAGATCGAGCGTCTAGGACTTACGGTTCAAGAATTAGCTTTAGAAACATTTGCCTTAGGAACATGCAGAGAAGTCCAAGATAGTGTTTTTTAGACTGGCTGCCACGAGCTGAATCGAATGCAGCCAAGAGCGAGCGTCTAGGACTTACGGTTCAGGAGTTATTCACAGAAACATGGTTCTGAACATGCTGCCAATTGCTCGCCTGGGAAACATGCAGAGAAGTCCAAGATAGTGTTTTTTAGACTGGCTGCCACGAGCTGAATCGAATGCAGCCAAGAGCGAGCGTCTAGGACTTACGGTTCAGGAGTTATTCACAGAAACATGGTTCTTTTACTGCCAGCCGCGAAAGCGAAAATAACCAAGATCGAGCGTCTAGGATTTACTTGTCAATAACTCGCCTGGGAAACATCCAGAGAAGTCAAACACAGTGCTCCTATACTAATTGCCAGGCGCTGAGACGAATGCCGCCAAGATCGAGCGTCTAGGACTTACGGTTCAAGAATTAGCTTTAGAAACATTTGCCTTAGGAACATGCAGAGAAGTCCAAGATAGTGTTTTTTAGACTGGCTGCCACGAGCTGAATCGAATGCAGCCAAGAGCGAGCGTCTAGGACTTACGGTTCAGGAGTTATTCACAGAAACATGGTTCTGAACATGCTGCCAATTGCTCGCCTGGGAAACATGCAGAGAAGTCCAAGATAGTGTTTTTTAGACTGGCTGCCACGAGCTGAATCGAATGCAGCCAAGAGCGAGCGTCTAGGACTTACGGTTCAGGAGTTATTCACAGAAACATGGTTCTTTTACTGCCAGCCGCGAAAGCGAAAATAACCAAGATCGAGCGTCTAGGATTTACTTGTCAATAACTCGCCTGGGAAACATCCAGAGAAGTCAAACACAGTGCTCCTATACTAATTGCCAGGCGCTGAGACGAATGCCGCCAAGATCGAGCGTCTAGGACTTACGGTTCAAGAATTAGCTTTAGAAACATTTGCCTTAGGAACATGCAGAGAAGTCCAAGATAGTGTTTTTTAGACTGGCTGCCACGAGCTGAATCGAATGCAGCCAAGAGCGAGCGTCTGTGACTTACGGTTCAGGAGTTATTCACAGAAACATGGTTCTGAACATGCTGCCAATTGCTCGCCTGGGAAACATGCAGAGAAGTCCAAGATAGTGTTTTTTAGACTGGCTGCCACGAGCTGAATCGAATGCAGCCAAGAGCGAGCGTCTAGGACTTACGGTTCAGGAGTTATTCACAGAAACATGGTTCTGAACATGCTGCCAATTGCTCGCCTGGGAAACATGCAGAGAAGTCCAAGATAGTGTTTTTTAGACTGGCTGCCACGAGCTGAATCGAATGCAGCCAAGAGCGAGCGTCTAGGACTTACGGTTCAGGAGTTATTCACAGAAACATGGTTCTGAACATGCTGCCAATTTCTCGCCTGGGAAACATGCAGAGAAGTCCAAGATAGTGTTTTTTAGACTGGCTGCCACGAGCTGAATCGAATACAGCCAAGAGCGAGCGTCTAGGACTTACGGTTCAGGAGTTATTCACAGAAACATGGTTCTTTTACTGCCAGCCGCGAAAGCGAAAATAACCAAGATCGAGCGTCTAGGATTTACTTGTCAATAACTCGCCTGGGAAACATCCAGAGAAGTCAAACACAGTGCTCCTATACTAATTGCCAGGCGCTGAGACGAATGCCGCCAAGATCGAGCGTCTAGGACTTACGGTTCAGGAGTTATTCACAGAAACATGGTTCTGAACATGCTGCCAATTTCTCGTCTGGGAAACATGCAGAGAAGTCCAAGATAGTGTTTTTTAGACTGGCTGCCACGAGCTGAATCGAATGCAGCCAAGAGCGAGCGTCTAGGACTTACGGTTCAGGAGTTATTCACAGAAACATGGTTCTTTTACTGCCAGCCGCGAAAGCGAAAATAACCAAGATCGAGCGTCTAGGATTTACTTGTCAATAACTCGCCTGGGAAACATCCAGAGAAGTCAAACACAGTGCTCCTATACTAATTGCCAGGCGCTGAGACGAATGCCGCCAAGATCGAGCGTCTAGGACTTACGGTTCAAGAATTAGCTTTAGAAACATTTGCCTTAGGAACATGCAGAGAAGTCCAAGATAGTGTTTTTTAGACTGGCTGCCACGAGCTGAATCGAATGCAGCCAAGAGCGAGCGTCTAGGACTTACGGTTCAGGAGTTATTCACAGAAACATGGTTCTGAACATGCTGCCAATTGCTCGCCTGGGAAACATGCAGAGAAGTCCAAGATAGTGTTTTTTAGACTGGCTGCCACGAGCTGAATCGAATGCAGCCAAGAGCGAGCGTCTAGGACTTACGGTTCAGGAGTTATTCACAGAAACATGGTTCTTTTACTGCCAGCCGCGAAAGCGAAAATAACCAAGATCGAGCGTCTAGGATTTACTTGTCAATAACTCGCCTGGGAAACATCCAGAGAAGTCAAACACAGTGCTCCTATACTAATTGCCAGGCGCTGAGACGAATGCCGCCAAGATCGAGCGTCTAGGACTTACGGTTCAAGAATTAGCTTTAGAAACATTTGCCTTAGGAACATGCAGAGAAGTCCAAGATAGTGTTTTTTAGACTGGCTGCCACGAGCTGAATCGAATGCAGCCAAGAGCGAGCGTCTGTGACTTACGGTTCAGGAGTTATTCACAGAAACATGGTTCTGAACATGCTGCCAATTGCTCGCCTGGGAAACATGCAGAGAAGTCCAAGATAGTGTTTTTTAGACTGGCTGCCACGAGCTGAATCGAATGCAGCCAAGAGCGAGCGTCTAGGACTTACGGTTCAGGAGTTATTCACAGAAACATGGTTCTGAACATGCTGCCAATTGCTCGCCTGGGAAACATGCAGAGAAGTCCAAGATAGTGTTTTTTAGACTGGCTGCCACGAGCTGAATCGAATGCAGCCAAGAGCGAGCGTCTAGGACTTACGGTTCAGGAGTTATTCACAGAAACATGGTTCTGAACATGCTGCCAATTTCTCGCCTGGGAAACATGCAGAGAAGTCCAAGATAGTGTTTTTTAGACTGGCTGCCACGAGCTGAATCGAATACAGCCAAGAGCGAGCGTCTAGGACTTACGGTTCAGGAGTTATTCACAGAAACATGGTTCTTTTACTGCCAGCCGCGAAAGCGAAAATAACCAAGATCGAGCGTCTAGGATTTACTTGTCAATAACTCGCCTGGGAAACATCCAGAGAAGTCAAACACAGTGCTCCTATACTAATTGCCAGGCGCTGAGACGAATGCCGCCAAGATCGAGCGTCTAGGACTTACGGTTCAGGAGTTATTCACAGAAACATGGTTCTGAACATGCTGCCAATTTCTCGTCTGGGAAACATGCAGAGAAGTCCAAGATAGTGTTTTTTAGACTGGCTGCCACGAGCTGAATCGAATGCAGCCAAGAGCGAGCGTCTAGGACTTACGGTTCAGGAGTTATTCACAGAAACATGGTTCTTTTACTGCCAGCCGCGAAAGCGAAAATAACCAAGATCGAGCGTCTAGGATTTACTTGTCAATAACTCGCCTGGGAAACATCCAGAGAAGTCAAACACAGTGCTCCTATACTAATTGCCAGGCGCTGAGACGAATGCCGCCAAGATCGAGCGTCTAGGACTTACGGTTCAGGAGTTATTCACAGAAACATGGTTCTGAACATGCTGCCAATTTCTCGCCTGGGAAACATGCAGAGAAGTCCAAGATAGTGTTTTTTAGACTGGCTGCCACGAGCTGAATCGAATGCAGCCAAGAGCGAGCGTCTAGGACTTACGGTTCAGGAGTTATTCACAGAAACATGGTTCTGAACATGCTGCCAATTGCTCGCCTGGGAAACATGCAGAGAAGTCCAAGATAGTGTTTTTTAGACTGGCTGCCACGAGCTGAATCGAATGCAGCCAAGAGCGAGCGTCTAGGACTTACGGTTCAGGAGTTATTCACAGAAACATGGTTCTGAACATGCTGCCAATTTCTCGCCTGGGAAACATGCAGAGAAGTCCAAGATAGTGTTTTTTAGACTGGCTGCCACGAGCTGAATCGAATGCAGCCAAGAGCGAGCGTCTAGGACTTACGGTTCAGGAGTTATTCACAGAAACATGGTTCTGAACATGCTGCCAATTTCTCGCCTGGGAAACATGCAGAGAAGTCCAAGATAGTGTTTTTTTAGACTGGCTGCCACGAGCTGAATCGAATGCAGCCAAGAGCGAGCGTCTAGGACTTACGGTTCAGGAGTTATTCACAGAAACATGGTTCTGAACATGCTGCCAATTTCTCGCCTGGGAAACATGCAGAGAAGTCCAAGATAGTGTTTTTTAGACTGGCTGCCACGAGCTGAATCGAATGCAGCCAAGAGCGAGCGTCTAGGACTTACGGTTCAGGAGTTATTCACAGAAACATGGTTCTGAACATGCTGCCAATTTCTCGCCTGGGAAACATGCAGAGAAGTCCAAGATAGTGTTTTTTAGACTGGCTGCCACGAGCTGAATCGAATGCAGCCAAGAGCGAGCGTCTAGGACTTACGGTTCAGGAGTTATTCACAGAAACATGGTTCTTTTACTGCCAGCCGCGAAAGCGAAAATAACCAAGATCGAGCGTCTAGGATTTACTTGTCAATAACTCGCCTGGGAAACATCCAGAGAAGTCAAACACAGTGCTCCTATACTAATTGCCAGGCGCTGAGACGAATGCCGCCAAGATCGAGCGTCTAGGACTTACGGTTCAGGAGTTATTCACAGAAACATGGTTCTGAACATGCTGCCAATTTCTCGTCTGGGAAACATGCAGAGAAGTCCAAGATAGTGTTTTTTAGACTGGCTGCCACGAGCTGAATCGAATGCAGCCAAGAGCGAGCGTCTAGGACTTACGGTTCAGGAGTTATTCACAGAAACATGGTTCTTTTACTGCCAGCCGCGAAAGCGAAAATAACCAAGATCGAGCGTCTAGGATTTACTTGTCAATAACTCGCCTGGGAAACATCCAGAGAAGTCAAACACAGTGCTCCTATACTAATTGCCAGGCGCTGAGACGAATGCCGCCAAGATCGAGCGTCTAGGACTTACGGTTCAGGAGTTATTCACAGAAACATGGTTCTGAACATGCTGCCAATTTCTCGCCTGGGAAACATGCAGAGAAGTCCAAGATAGTGTTTTTTAGACTGGCTGCCACGAGCTGAATCGAATGCAGCCAAGAGCGAGCGTCTAGGACTTACGGTTCAGGAGTTATTCACAGAAACATGGTTCTGAACATGCTGCCAATTGCTCGCCTGGGAAACATGCAGAGAAGTCCAAGATAGTGTTTTTTAGACTGGCTGCCACGAGCTGAATCGAATGCAGCCAAGAGCGAGCGTCTAGGACTTACGGTTCAGGAGTTATTCACAGAAACATGGTTCTGAACATGCTGCCAATTTCTCGCCTGGGAAACATGCAGAGAAGTCCAAGATAGTGTTTTTTAGACTGGCTGCCACGAGCTGAATCGAATGCAGCCAAGAGCGAGCGTCTAGGACTTACGGTTCAGGAGTTATTCACAGAAACATGGTTCTGAACATGCTGCCAATTTCTCGCCTGGGAAACATGCAGAGAAGTCCAAGATAGTGTTTTTTAGACTGGCTGCCACGAGCTGAATCGAATGCAGCCAAGAGCGAGCGTCTAGGACTTACGGTTCAGGAGTTATTCACAGAAACATGGTTCTGAACATGCTGCCAATTTCTCGCCTGGGAAACATGCAGAGAAGTCCAAGATAGTGTTTTTTAGACTGGCTGCCACGAGCTGAATCGAATGCAGCCAAGAGCGAGCGTCTAGGACTTACGGTTCAGGAGTTATTCACAGAAACATGGTTCTGAACATGCTGCCAATTTCTCGCCTGGGAAACATGCAGAGAAGTCCAAGATAGTGTTTTTTAGACTGGCTGCCACGAGCTGAATCGAATGCAGCCAAGAGCGAGCGTCTAGGACTTACGGTTCAGGAGTTATTCACAGAAACATGGTTCTTTTACTGCCAGCCGCGAAAGCGAAAATAACCAAGATCGAGCGTCTAGGATTTACTTGTCAATAACTCGCCTGGGAAACATCCAGAGAAGTCAAACACAGTGCTCCTATACTAATTGCCAGGCGCTGAGACGAATGCCGCCAAGATCGAGCGTCTAGGACTTACGGTTCAGGAGTTATTCACAGAAACATGGTTCTGAACATGCTGCCAATTTCTCGTCTGGGAAACATGCAGAGAAGTCCAAGATAGTGTTTTTTAGACTGGCTGCCACGAGCTGAATCGAATGCAGCCAAGAGCGAGCGTCTAGGACTTACGGTTCAGGAGTTATTCACAGAAACATGGTTCTTTTACTGCCAGCCGCGAAAGCGAAAATAACCAAGATCGAGCGTCTAGGATTTACTTGTCAATAACTCGCCTGGGAAACATCCAGAGAAGTCAAACACAGTGCTCCTATACTAATTGCCAGGCGCTGAGACGAATGCCGCCAAGATCGAGCGTCTAGGACTTACGGTTCAGGAGTTATTCACAGAAACATGGTTCTGAACATGCTGCCAATTTCTCGCCTGGGAAACATGCAGAGAAGTCCAAGATAGTGTTTTTTAGACTGGCTGCCACGAGCTGAATCGAATGCAGCCAAGAGCGAGCGTCTAGGACTTACGGTTCAGGAGTTATTCACAGAAACATGGTTCTGAACATGCTGCCAATTTCTCGCCTGGGAAACATGCAGAGAAGTCCAAGATAGTGTTTTTTAGACTGGCTGCCACGAGCTGAATCGAATGCAGCCAAGAGCGAGCGTCTAGGACTTACGGTTCAGGAGTTATTCACAGAAACATGGTTCTGAACATGCTGCCAATTTCTCGCCTGGGAAACATGCAGAGAAGTCCAAGATAGTGTTTTTTAGACTGGCTGCCACGAGCTGAATCGAATGCAGCCAAGAGCGAGCGTCTAGGACTTACGGTTCAGGAGTTATTCACAGAAACATGGTTCTGAACATGCTGCCAATTTCTCGCCTGGGAAACATGCAGAGAAGTCCAAGATAGTGTTTTTTAGACTGGCTGCCACGAGCTGAATCGAATGCAGCCAAGAGCGAGCGTCTAGGACTTACGGTTCAGGAGTTATTCACAGAAACATGGTTCTGAACATGCTGCCAATTGCTCGCCTGGGAAACATGCAGAGAAGTCCAAGATAGTGTTTTTTAGACTGGCTGCCACGAGCTGAATCGAATGCAGCCAAGAGCGAGCGTCTAGGACTTACGGTTCAGGAGTTATTCACAGAAACATGGTTCTTTTACTGCCAGCCGCGAAAGCGAAAATAACCAAGATCGAGCGTCTAGGATTTACTTGTCAATAACTCGCCTGGGAAACATCCAGAGAAGTCAAACACAGTGCTCCTATACTAATTGCCAGGCGCTGAGACGAATGCCGCCAAGATCGAGCGTCTAGGACTTACGGTTCAGGAGTTATTCACAGAAACATGGTTCTGAACATGCTGCCAATTTCTCGCCTGGGAAACATGCAGAGAAGTCCAAGATAGTGTTTTTTAGACTGGCTGCCACGAGCTGAATCGAATGCAGCCAAGAGCGAGCGTCTAGGACTTACGGTTCAGGAGTTATTCACAGAAACATGGTTCTTTTACTGCCAGCCGCGAAAGCGAAAATAACCAAGATCGAGCGTCTAGGATTTACTTGTCAATAACTCGCCTGGGAAACATCCAGAGAAGTCAAACACAGTGCTCCTATACTAATTGCCAGGCGCTGAGACGAATGCCGCCAAGATCGAGCGTCTAGGACTTACGGTTCAAGAATTAGCTTTAGAAACATTTGCCTTAGGAACATGCAGAGAAGTCCAAGATAGTGTTTTTTAGACTGGCTGCCACGAGCTGAATCGAAAGCAGCCAAGAGCGAGCGTCTGTGACTTACGGTTCAGGAGTTATTCACAGAAACATGGTTCTGAACATGCTGCCAATTGCTCGCCTGGGAAACATGCAGAGAAGTCCAAGATAGTGTTTTTTAGACTGGCTGCCACGAGCTGAATCGAATGCAGCCAAGAGCGAGCGTCTAGGACTTACGGTTCAGGAGTTATTCACAGAAACATGGTTCTGAACATGCTGCCAATTGCTCGCCTGGGAAACATGCAGAGAAGTCCAAGATAGTGTTTTTTAGACTGGCTGCCACGAGCTGAATCGAATGCAGCCAAGAGCGAGCGTCTAGGACTTACGGTTCAGGAGTTATTCACAGAAACATGGTTCTTTTACTGCCAGCCGCGAAAGCGAAAATAACCAAGATCGAGCGTCTAGGATTTACTTGTCAATAACTCGCCTGGGAAACATCCAGAGAAGTCAAACACAGTGCTCCTATACTAATTGCCAGGCGCTGAGACGAATGCCGCCAAGATCGAGCGTCTAGGACTTACGGTTCAAGAATTAGCTTTAGAAACATTTGCCTTAGGAACATGCAGAGAAGTCCAAGATAGTGTTTTTTAGACTGGCTGCCACGAGCTGAATCGAATGCAGCCAAGAGCGAGCGTCTAGGACTTACGGTTCAGGAGTTATTCACAGAAACATGGTTCTGAACATGCTGCCAATTGCTCGCCTGGGAAACATGCAGAGAAGTCCAAGATAGTGTTTTTTAGACTGGCTGCCACGAGCTGAATCGAATGCAGCCAAGAGCGAGCGTCTAGGACTTACGGTTCAGGAGTTATTCACAGAAACATGGTTCTTTTACTGCCAGCCGCGAAAGCGAAAATAACCAAGATCGAGCGTCTAGGATTTACTTGTCAATAACTCGCCTGGGAAACATCCAGAGAAGTCAAACACAGTGCTCCTATACTAATTGCCAGGCGCTGAGACGAATGCCGCCAAGATCGAGCGTCTAGGACTTACGGTTCAAGAATTAGCTTTAGAAACATTTGCCTTAGGAACATGCAGAGAAGTCCAAGATAGTGTTTTTTAGACTGGCTGCCACGAGCTGAATCGAATGCAGCCAAGAGCGAGCGTCTGTGACTTACGGTTCAGGAGTTATTCACAGAAACATGGTTCTGAACATGCTGCCAATTGCTCGCCTGGGAAACATGCAGAGAAGTCCAAGATAGTGTTTTTTAGACTGGCTGCCACGAGCTGAATCGAATGCAGCCAAGAGCGAGCGTCTAGGACTTACGGTTCAGGAGTTATTCACAGAAACATGGTTCTTTTACTGCCAGCCGCGAAAGCGAAAATAACCAAGATCGAGCGTCTAGGATTTACTTGTCAATAACTCGCCTGGGAAACATCCAGAGAAGTCAAACACAGTGCTCCTATACTAATTGCCAGGCGCTGAGACGAATGCCGCCAAGATCGAGCGTCTAGGACTTACGGTTCAGGAGTTATTCACAGAAACATGGTTCTGAACATGCTGCCAATTTCTCGTCTGGGAAACATGCAGAGAAGTCCAATATAGTGTTTTTTAGACTGGCTGCCACGAGCTGAATCGAATGCAGCCAAGAGCGAGCGTCTAGGACTTACGGTTCAGGAGTTATTCACAGAAACATGGTTCTTTTACTGCCAGCCGCGAAAGCGAAAATAACCAAGATCGAGCGTCTAGGATTTACTTGTCAATAACTCGCCTGGGAAACATCCAGAGAAGTCAAACACAGTGCTCCTATACTAATTGCCAGGCGCTGAGACGAATGCCGCCAAGATCGAGCGTCTAGGACTTACGGTTCAGGAGTTATTCACAGAAACATGGTTCTGAACATGCTGCCAATTTCTCGCCTGGGAAACATGCAGAGAAGTCCAAGATAGTGTTTTTTAGACTGGCTGCCACGAGCTGAATCGAATGCAGCCAAGAGCGAGCGTCTAGGACTTACGGTTCAGGAGTTATTCACAGAAACATGGTTCTGAACATGCTGCCAATTGCTCGCCTGGGAAACATGCAGAGAAGTCCAAGATAGTGTTTTTTAGACTGGCTGCCACGAGCTGAATCGAATGCAGCCAAGAGCGAGCGTCTAGGACTTACGGTTCAGGAGTTATTCACAGAAACATGGTTCTGAACATGCTGCCAATTTCTCGCCTGGGAAACATGCAGAGAAGTCCAAGATAGTGTTTTTTAGACTGGCTGCCACGAGCTGAATCGAATGCAGCCAAGAGCGAGCGTCTAGGACTTACGGTTCAGGAGTTATTCACAGAAACATGGTTCTGAACATGCTGCCAATTGCTCGCCTGGGAAACATGCAGAGAAGTCCAAGATAGTGTTTTTTAGACTGGCTGCCACGAGCTGAATCGAATGCAGCCAAGAGCGAGCGTCTAGGACTTACGGTTCAGGAGTTATTCACAGAAACATGGTTCTGAACATGCTGCCAATTGCTCGCCTGGGAAACATGCAGAGAAGTCCAAGATAGTGTTTTTTAGACTGGCTGCCACGAGCTGAATCGAATGCAGCCAAGAGCGAGCGTCTAGGACTTACGGTTCAGGAGTTATTCACAGAAACATGGTTCTTTTACTGCCAGCCGCGAAAGCGAAAATAACCAAGATCGAGCGTCTAGGATTTACTTGTCAATAACTCGCCTGGGAAACATCCAGAGAAGTCAAACACAGTGCTCCTATACTAATTGCCAGGCGCTGAGACGAATGCCGCCAAGATCGAGCGTCTAGGACTTACGGTTCAGGAGTTATTCACAGAAACATGGTTCTGAACATGCTGCCAATTTCTCGCCTGGGAAACATGCAGAGAAGTCCAAGATAGTGTTTTTTAGACTGGCTGCCACGAGCTGAATCGAATGCAGCCAAGAGCGAGCGTCTAGGACTTACGGTTCAGGAGTTATTCACAGAAACATGGTTCTTTTACTGCCAGCCGCGAAAGCGAAAATAACCAAGATCGAGCGTCTAGGATTTACTTGTCAATAACTCGCCTGGGAAACATCCAGAGAAGTCAAACACAGTGCTCCTATACTAATTGCCAGGCGCTGAGACGAATGCCGCCAAGATCGAGCGTCTAGGACTTACGGTTCAGGAGTTATTCACAGAAACATGGTTCTGAACATGCTGCCAATTTCTCGCCTGGGAAACATGCAGAGAAGTCCAAGATAGTGTTTTTTAGACTGGCTGCCACGAGCTGAATCGAATGCAGCCAAGAGCGAGCGTCTAGGACTTACGGTTCAGGAGTTATTCACAGAAACATGGTTCTGAACATGCTGCCAATTGCTCGGCTGGGAAACATGCAGAGAAGTCCAAGATAGTGTTTTTTAGACTGGCTGCCACGAGCTGAATCGAATGCAGCCAAGAGCGAGCGTCTAGGACTTACGGTTCAGGAGTTATTCACAGAAACATGGTTCTGAACATGCTGCCAATTTCTCGCCTGGGAAACATGCAGAGAAGTCCAAGATAGTGTTTTTTAGACTGGCTGCCACGAGCTGAATCGAATGCAGCCAAGAGCGAGCGTCTAGGACTTACGGTTCAGGAGTTATTCACAGAAACATGGTTCTGAACATGCTGCCAATTTCTCGCCTGGGAAACATGCAGAGAAGTCCAAGATAGTGTTTTTTAGACTGGCTGCCACGAGCTGAATCGAATGCAGCCAAGAGCGAGCGTCTAGGACTTACGGTTCAGGAGTTATTCACAGAAACATGGTTCTTTTACTGCCAGCCGCGAAAGCGAAAATAACCAAGATCGAGCGTCTAGGATTTACTTGTCAATAACTCGCCTGGGAAACATCCAGAGAAGTCAAACACAGTGCTCCTATACTAATTGCCAGGCGCTGAGACGAATGCCGCCAAGATCGAGCGTCTAGGACTTACGGTTCAGGAGTTATTCACAGAAACATGGTTCTGAACATGCTGCCAATTTCTCGTCTGGGAAACATGCAGAGAAGTCCAAGATAGTGTTTTTTAGACTGGCTGCCACGAGCTGAATCGAATGCAGCCAAGAGCGAGCGTCTAGGACTTACGGTTCAGGAGTTATTCACAGAAACATGGTTCTGAACATGCTGCCAATTTCTCGCCTGGGAAACATGCAGAGAAGTCCAAGATAGTGTTTTTTAGACTGGCTGCCACGAGCTGAATCGAATGCAGCCAAGAGCGAGCGTCTAGGACTTACGGTTCAGGAGTTATTCACAGAAACATGGTTCTGAACATGCTGCCAATTTCTCGCCTGGGAAACATGCAGAGAAGTCCAAGATAGTGTTTTTTAGACTGGCTGCCACGAGCTGAATCGAATGCAGCCAAGAGCGAGCGTCTAGGACTTACGGTTCAGGAGTTATTCACAGAAACATGGTTCTTTTACTGCCAGCCGCGAAAGCGAAAATAACCAAGATCGAGCGTCTAGGATTTACTTGTCAATAACTCGCCTGGGAAACATCCAGAGAAGTCAAACACAGTGCTCCTATACTAATTGCCAGGCGCTGAGACGAATGCCGCCAAGATCGAGCGTCTAGGACTTACGGTTCAGGAGTTATTCACAGAAACATGGTTCTGAACATGCTGCCAATTTCTCGTCTGGGAAACATGCAGAGAAGTCCAAGATAGTGTTTTTTAGACTGGCTGCCACGAGCTGAATCGAATGCAGCCAAGAGCGAGCGTCTAGGACTTACGGTTCAGGAGTTATTCACAGAAACATGGTTCTTTTACTGCCAGCCGCGAAAGCGAAAATAACCAAGATCGAGCGTCTAGGATTTACTTGTCAATAACTCGCCTGGGAAACATCCAGAGAAGTCAAACACTGTGCTCCTATACTAATTGCCAGGCGCTGAGACGAATGCCGCCAAGATCGAGCGTCTAGGACTTACGGTTCAGGAGTTATTCACAGAAACATGGTTCTGAACATGCTGCCAATTTCTCGCCTGGGAAACATGCAGAGAAGTCCAAGATAGTGTTTTTTAGACTGGCTGCCACGAGCTGAATCGAATGCAGCCAAGAGCGAGCGTCTAGGACTTACGGTTCAGGAGTTATTCACAGAAACATGGTTCTGAACATGCTGCCAATTGCTCGCCTGGGAAACATGCAGAGAAGTCCAAGATAGTGTTTTTTAGACTGGCTGCCACGAGCTGAATCGAATGCAGCCAAGAGCGAGCGTCTAGGACTTACGGTTCAGGAGTTATTCACAGAAACATGGTTCTGAACATGCTGCCAATTTCTCGCCTGGGAAACATGCAGAGAAGTCCAAGATAGTGTTTTTTAGACTGGCTGCCACGAGCTGAATCGAATGCAGCCAAGAGCGAGCGTCTAGGACTTACGGTTCAGGAGTTATTCACAGAAACATGGTTCTGAACATGCTGCCAATTTCTCGCCTGGGAAACATGCAGAGAAGTCCAAGATAGTGTTTTTTAGACTGGCTGCCACGAGCTGAATCGAATGCAGCCAAGAGCGAGCGTCTAGGACTTACGGTTCAGGAGTTATTCACAGAAACATGGTTCTGAACATGCTGCCAATTTCTCGCCTGGGAAACATGCAGAGAAGTCCAAGATAGTGTTTTTTAGACTGGCTGCCACGAGCTGAATCGAATGCAGCCAAGAGCGAGCGTCTAGGACTTACGGTTCAGGAGTTATTCACAGAAACATGGTTCTGAACATGCTGCCAATTTCTCGCCTGGGAAACATGCAGAGAAGTCCAAGATAGTGTTTTTTAGACTGGCTGCCACGAGCTGAATCGAATGCAGCCAAGAGCGAGCGTCTAGGACTTACGGTTCAGGAGTTATTCACAGAAACATGGTTCTTTTACTGCCAGCCGCGAAAGCGAAAATAACCAAGATCGAGCGTCTAGGATTTACTTGTCAATAACTCGCCTGGGAAACATCCAGAGAAGTCAAACACAGTGCTCCTATACTAATTGCCAGGCGCTGAGACGAATGCCGCCAAGATCGAGCGTCTAGGACTTACGGTTCAGGAGTTATTCACAGAAACATGGTTCTGAACATGCTGCCAATTTCTAGCCTGGGAAACATGCAGAGAAGTCCAAGATAGTGTTTTTTAGACTGGCTGCCACGAGCTGAATCGAATGCAGCCAAGAGCGAGCGTCTAGGACTTACGGTTCAGGAGTTATTCACAGAAACATGGTTCTTTTACTGCCAGCCGCGAAAGCGAAAATAACCAAGATCGAGCGTCTAGGATTTACTTGTCAATAACTCGCCTGGGAAACATCCAGAGAAGTCAAACACAGTGCTCCTATACTAATTGCCAGGCGCTGAGACGAATGCCGCCAAGATCGAGCGTCTAGGACTTACGGTTCAGGAGTTATTCACAGAAACATGGTTCTGAACATGCTGCCAATTTCTCGCCTGGGAAACATGCAGAGAAGTCCAAGATAGTGTTTTTTAGACTGGCTGCCACGAGCTGAATCGAATGCAGCCAAGAGCGAGCGTCTAGGACTTACGGTTCAGGAGTTATTCACAGAAACATGGTTCTGAACATGCTGCCAATTTCTCGCCTGGGAAACATGCAGAGAAGTCCAAGATAGTGTTTTTTAGACTGGCTGCCACGAGCTGAATCGAATGCAGCCAAGAGCGAGCGTCTAGGACTTACGGTTCAGGAGTTATTCACAGAAACATGGTTCTGAACATGCTGCCAATTTCTCGCCTGGGAAACATGCAGAGAAGTCCAAGATAGTGTTTTTTTAGACTGGCTGCCACGAGCTGAATCGAATGCAGCCAAGAGCGAGCGTCTAGGACTTACGGTTCAGGAGTTATTCACAGAAACATGGTTCTGAACATGCTGCCAATTTCTCGCCTGGGAAACATGCAGAGAAGTCCAAGATAGTGTTTTTTAGACTGGCTGCCACGAGCTGAATCGAATGCAGCCAAGAGCGAGCGTCTAGGACTTACGGTTCAGGAGTTATTCACAGAAACATGGTTCTGAACATGCTGCCAATTGCTCGCCTGGGAAACATGCAGAGAAGTCCAAGATAGTGTTTTTTAGACTGGCTGCCACGAGCTGAATCGAATGCAGCCAAGAGCGAGCGTCTGTGACTTACGGTTCAGGAGTTATTCACAGAAACATGGTTCTGAACATGCTGCCAATTGCTCGCCTGGGAAACATGCAGAGAAGTCCAAGATAGTGTTTTTTAGACTGGCTGCCACGAGCTGAATCGAATGCAGCCAAGAGCGAGCGTCTAGGACTTACGGTTCAGGAGTTATTCACAGAAACATGGTTCTGAACATGCTGCCAATTGCTCGCCTGGGAAACATGCAGAGAAGTCCAAGATAGTGTTTTTTAGACTGGCTGCCACGAGCTGAATCGAATGCAGCCAAGAGCGAGCGTCTAGGACTTACGGTTCAGGAGTTATTCACAGAAACATGGTTCTGAACATGCTGCCAATTTCTCGCCTGGGAAACATGCAGAGAAGTCCAAGATAGTGTTTTTTAGACTGGCTGCCACGAGCTGAATCGAATGCAGCCAAGAGCGAGCGTCTAGGACTTACGGTTCAGGAGTTATTCACAGAAACATGGTTCTGAACATGCTGCCAATTTCTCGCCTGGGAAACATGCAGAGAAGTCCAAGATAGTGTTTTTTAGACTGGCTGCCACGAGCTGAATCGAATGCAGCCAAGAGCGAGCGTCTAGGACTTACGGTTCAGGAGTTATTCACAGAAACATGGTTCTGAACATGCTGCCAATTTCTCGCCTGGGAAACATGCAGAGAAGTCCAAGATAGTGTTTTTTAGACTGGCTGCCACGAGCTGAATCGAATGCAGCCAAGAGCGAGCGTCTAGGACTTACGGTTCAGGAGTTATTCACAGAAACATGGTTCTGAACATGCTGCCAATTGCTCGCCTGGGAAACATGCAGAGAAGTCCAAGATAGTGTTTTTTAGACTGGCTGCCACGAGCTGAATCGAATGCAGCCAAGAGCGAGCGTCTAGGACTTACGGTTCAGGAGTTATTCACAGAAACATGGTTCTGAACATGCTGCCAATTGCTCGCCTGGGAAACATGCAGAGAAGTCCAAGATAGTGTTTTTTTAGACTGGCTGCCACGAGCTGAATCGAATGCAGCCAAGAGCGAGCGTCTAGGACTTACGGTTCAGGAGTTATTCACAGAAACATGGTTCTTTTACTGCCAGCCGCGAAAGCGAAAATAACCAAGATCGAGCGTCTAGGATTTACTTGTCAATAACTCGCCTGGGAAACATCCAGAGAAAGTCAAACACAGTGCTCCTATACTAATTGCCAGGCGCTGAGACGAATGCCGCCAAGATCGAGCGTCTAGGACTTACGGTTCAAGAATTAGCTTTAGAAACATTTGCCTTAGGAACATGCAGAGAAGTCCAAGATAGTGTTTTTTAGACTGGCTGCCACGAGCTGAATCGAATGCAGCCAAGAGCGAGCGTCTGTGACTTACGGTTCAGGAGTTATTCACAGAAACATGGTTCTGAACATGCTGCCAATTGCTCGCCTGGGAAACATGCAGAGAAGTCCAAGATAGTGTTTTTTAGACTGGCTGCCACGAGCTGAATCGAATGCAGCCAAGAGCGAGCGTCTAGGACTTACGGTTCAGGAGTTATTCACAGAAACATGGTTCTGAACATGCTGCCAATTTCTCGCCTGGGAAACATGCAGAGAAGTCCAAGATAGTGTTTTTTAGACTGGCTGCCACGAGCTGAATCGAATGCAGCCAAGAGCGAGCGTCTAGGACTTACGGTTCAGGAGTTATTCACAGAAACATGGTTCTGAACATGCTGCCAATTTCTCGCCTGGGAAACATGCAGAGAAGTCCAAGATAGTGTTTTTTAGACTGGCTGCCACGAGCTGAATCGAATGCAGCCAAGAGCGAGCGTCTAGGACTTACGGTTCAGGAGTTATTCACAGAAACATGGTTCTGAACATGCTGCCAATTGCTCGCCTGGGAAACATGCAGAGAAGTCCAAGATAGTGTTTTTTAGACTGGCTGCCACGAGCTGAATCGAATGCAGCCAAGAGCGAGCGTCTAGGACTTACGGTTCAGGAGTTATTCACAGAAACATGGTTCTGAACATGCTGCCAATTGCTCGCCTGGGAAACATGCAGAGAAGTCCAAGATAGTGTTTTTTAGACTGGCTGCCACGAGCTGAATCGAATGCAGCCAAGAGCGAGCGTCTAGGACTTACGGTTCAGGAGTTATTCACAGAAACATGGTTCTTTTACTGCCAGCCGCGAAAGCGAAAATAACCAAGATCGAGCGTCTAGGATTTACTTGTCAATAACTCGCCTGGGAAACATCCAGAGAAGTCAAACACAGTGCTCCTATACTAATTGCCAGGCGCTGAGACGAATGCCGCCAAGATCGAGCGTCTAGGACTTACGGTTCAGGAGTTATTCACAGAAACATGGTTCTGAACATGCTGCCAATTTCTCGTCTGGGAAACATGCAGAGAAGTCCAAGATAGTGTTTTTTAGACTGGCTGCCACGAGCTGAATCGAATGCAGCCAAGAGCGAGCGTCTAGGACTTACGGTTCAGGAGTTATTCACAGAAACATGGTTCTTTTACTGCCAGCCGCGAAAGCGAAAATAACCAAGATCGAGCGTCTAGGATTTACTTGTCAATAACTCGCCTGGGAAACATCCAGAGAAGTCAAACACAGTGCTCCTATACTAATTGCCAGGCGCTGAGACGAATGCCGCCAAGATCGAGCGTCTAGGACTTACGGTTCAGGAGTTATTCACAGAAACATGGTTCTGAACATGCTGCCAATTTCTCGCCTGGGAAACATGCAGAGAAGTCCAAGATAGTGTTTTTTAGACTGGCTGCCACGAGCTGAATCGAATGCAGCCAAGAGCGAGCGTCTAGGACTTACGGTTCAGGAGTTATTCACAGAAACATGGTTCTGAACATGCTGCCAATTTCTCGCCTGGGAAACATGCAGAGAAGTCCAAGATAGTGTTTTTTAGACTGGCTGCCACGAGCTGAATCGAATGCAGCCAAGAGCGAGCGTCTAGGACTTACGGTTCAGGAGTTATTCACAGAAACATGGTTCTGAACATGCTGCCAATTTCTCGCCTGGGAAACATGCAGAGAAGTCCAAGATAGTGTTTTTTAGACTGGCTGCCACGAGCTGAATCGAATGCAGCCAAGAGCGAGCGTCTAGGACTTACGGTTCAGGAGTTATTCACAGAAACATGGTTCTGAAACATGCTGCCAATTTCTCGCCTGGGAAACATGCAGAGAAGTCCAAGATAGTGTTTTTTAGACTGGCTGCCACGAGCTGAATCGAATGCAGCCAAGAGCGAGCGTCTAGGACTTACGGTTCAGGAGTTATTCACAGAAACATGGTTCTGAACATGCTGCCAATTGCTCGCCTGGGAAACATGCAGAGAAGTCCAAGATAGTGTTTTTTAGACTGGCTGCCACGAGCTGAATCGAATGCAGCCAAGAGCGAGCGTCTAGGACTTACGGTTCAGGAGTTATTCACAGAAACATGGTTCTGAACATGCTGCCAATTGCTCGCCTGGGAAACATGCAGAGAAGTCCAAGATAGTGTTTTTTAGACTGGCTGCCACGAGCTGAATCGAATGCAGCCAAGAGCGAGCGTCTAGGACTTACGGTTCAGGAGTTATTCACAGAAACATGGTTCTTTTACTGCCAGCCGCGAAAGCGAAAATAACCAAGATCGAGCGTCTAGGATTTACTTGTCAATAACTCGCCTGGGAAACATCCAGAGAAGTCAAACACAGTGCTTCCTATACTAATTGCCAGGCGCTGAGACGAATGCCGCCAAGATCGAGCGTCTAGGACTTACGGTTCAAGAATTAGCTTTAGAAACATTTGCCTTAGGAACATGCAGAGAAGTCCAAGATAGTGTTTTTTAGACTGGCTGCCACGAGCTGAATCGAATGCAGCCAAGAGCGAGCGTCTAGGACTTACGGTTCAGGAGTTATTCACAGAAACATGGTTCTGAACATGCTGCCAATTGCTCGCCTGGGAAACATGCAGAGAAGTCCAAGATAGTGTTTTTTAGACTGGCTGCCACGAGCTGAATCGAATGCAGCCAAGAGCGAGCGTCTAGGACTTACGGTTCAGGAGTTATTCACAGAAACATGGTTCTTTTACTGCCAGCCGCGAAAGCGAAAATAACCAAGATCGAGCGTCTAGGATTTACTTGTCAATAACTCGCCTGGGAAACATCCAGAGAAGTCAAACACAGTGCTCCTATACTAATTGCCAGGCGCTGAGACGAATGCCGCCAAGATCGAGCGTCTAGGACTTACGGTTCAAGAATTAGCTTTAGAAACATTTGCCTTAGGAACATGCAGAGAAGTCCAAGATAGTGTTTTTTAGACTGGCTGCCACGAGCTGAATCGAATGCAGCCAAGAGCGAGCGTCTGTGACTTACGGTTCAGGAGTTATTCACAGAAACATGGTTCTGAACATGCTGCCAATTGCTCGCCTGGGAAACATGCAGAGAAGTCCAAGATAGTGTTTTTTAGACTGGCTGCCACGAGCTGAATCGAATGCAGCCAAGAGCGAGCGTCTAGGACTTACGGTTCAGGAGTTATTCACAGAAACATGGTTCTGAACATGCTGCCAATTTCTCGCC
>NW_027463474.1:0-35364 GCF_050947455.1 Rhinoderma darwinii | reverse complement strand
GGAAACATGCAGAGAAGTCCAAGATAGTGTTTTTTTAGACTGGCTGCCACGAGCTGAATCGAATGCAGCCAAGAGCGAGCGTCTAGGACTTACGGTTCAGGAGTTATTCACAGAAACATGGTTCTGAACATGCTGCCAATTGCTCGCCTGGGAAACATGCAGAGAAGTCCAAGATAGTGTTTTTTAGACTGGCTGCCACGAGCTGAATCGAATGCAGCCAAGAGCGAGCGTCTGTGACTTACGGTTCAGGAGTTATTCACAGAAACATGGTTCTGAACATGCTGCCAATTGCTCGCCTGGGAAACATGCAGAGAAGTCCAAGATAGTGTTTTTTAGACTGGCTGCCACGAGCTGAATCGAATGCAGCCAAGAGCGAGCGTCTAGGACTTACGGTTCAGGAGTTATTCACAGAAACATGGTTCTTTTACTGCCAGCCGCGAAAGCAAAAATAACCAAGATCGAGCGTCTAGGATTTACTTGTCAATAACTCGCCTGGGAAACATCCAGAGAAGTCAAACACAGTGCTCCTATACTAATTGCCAGGCGCTGAGACGAATGCCGCCAAGATCGAGCGTCTAGGACTTACGGTTAAGGAATTAGCCTCAGAAACATGGTTCTGAACATGCTGCCAATTGCTCGCCTGGGAAACATGCAGAGAAGTCCAAGATAGTGTTTTTTAGACTGGCTGCCACGAGCTGAATCGAATGCAGCCAAGAGCGAGCGTCTAGGACTTACGGTTCAGGAGTTATTCACAGAAACATGGTTCTGAACATGCTGCCAATTGCTCGCCTGGGAAACAGGCAGAGAAGTCCAAGATAGTGTTTTTTAGACTGGCTGCCACGAGCTGAATCGAATGCAGCCAAGAGCGAGCGTCTGTGACTTACGGTTCAGGAGTTATTCACAGAAACATGGTTCTGAACATGCTGCCAATTGCTCGCCTGGGAAACATGCAGAGAAGTCCAAGATACTGTTTTTTAGACTGGCTGCCACGAGCTGAATCGAATGCAGCCAAGAGCGAGCGTCTAGGACTTACGGTTCAGGAGTTATTCACAGAAACATGGTTCTGAACATGCTGCCAATTGCTCGCCTGGGAAACATGCAGAGAAGTCCAAGATAGTGTTTTTTAGACTGGCTGCCACGAGCTGAATCGAATGCAGCCAAGAGCGAGCGTCTGTGACTTACGGTTCAGGAGTTATTCACAGAAACATGGTTCTGAACATGCTGCCAATTGCTCGCCTGGGAAACATGCAGAGAAGTCCAAGATAGTGTTTTTTAGACTGGCTGCCACGAGCTGAATCGAATGCAGCCAAGAGCGAGCGTCTAGGACTTACGGTTCAGGAGTTATTCACAGAAACATGGTTCTTTTACTGCCAGCCGCGAAAGCGAAAATAACCAAGATCGAGCGTCTAGGATTTACTTGTCAATAACTCGCCTGGGAAACATCCAGAGAAGTCAAACACAGTGCTCCTATACTAATTGCCAGGCGCTGAGACGAATGCCGCCAAGATCGAGCGTCTAGGACTTACGGTTAAGGAATTAGCCTCAGAAACATGGTTCTGAACATGCTGCCAATTGCTCGCCTGGGAAACATGCAGAGAAGTCCAAGATAGTGTTTTTTAGACTGGCTGCCACGAGCTGAATCGAATGCAGCCAAGAGCGAGCGTCTAGGACTTACGGTTCAGGAGTTATTCACAGAAACATGGTTCTAAACATGCTGCCAATTGCTCGCCTGGGAAACATGCAGAGAAGTCCAAGATAGTGTTTTTTAGACTGGCTGCCACGAGCTGAATCAAATGCAGCCAAGAGCGAGCGTCTGTGACTTACGGTTCAGGAGTTATTCACAGAAACATGGTTCTGAACATGCTGCCAATTGCTCGCCTGGGAAACATGCAGAGAAGTCCAAGATAGAGTTTTTTAGACTGGCTGCCACGAGCTGAATCGAATGCAGCCAAGAGCGAGCGTCTAGGACTTACGGTTCAGGAGTTATTCACAGAAACATGGTTCTTTTACTGCCAGCCGCGAAAGCGAAAATAACCAAGATCGAGCGTCTAGGATTTACTTGTCAATAACTCGCCTGGGAAACATCCAGAGAAGTCAAACACAGTGCTCCTATACTAATTGCCAGGCGCTGAGACGAATGCCGCCAAGATCGAGCGTCTAGGACTTACGGTTAAGGAATTAGCCTCAGAAACATGGTTCTGAACATGCTGCCAATTGCTCGCCTGGGAAACATGCAGAGAAGTCCAAGATAGTGTTTTTTAGACTGGCTGCCACGAGCTGAATCGAATGCAGCCAAGAGCGAGCGTCTGTGACTTACGGTTCAAGAGTTATTCACAGAAACATGGTTCTTTTACTGCCAGCCGCGAAAGCGAAAATAACCAAGATCGAGCGTCTAGGATTTACTTGTCAATAACTCGCCTGGGAAACATCCAGAGAAGTCAAACACAGTGCTCCTATACTAATTGCCAGGTGCTGAGACGAATGCCGCCAAGATCGAGCGTCTAGGACTTACGGTTAAGGAATTAGCCTCAGAAACATGGTTCTGAACATGCTGCCAATTGCTCGCCTGGGAAACATGCAGAGAAGTCCAAGATAGTGTTTTTTAGACTGGCTGCCACGAGCTGAATCGAATGCAGCCAAGAGCGAGCGTCTAGGACTTACGGTTCAGGAGTTATTCACAGAAACATGGTTCTGAACATGCTGCCAATTGCTCGCCTGGGAAACATGCAGAGAAGTCCAAGATAGTGTTTTTTAGACTGGCTGCCACGAGCTGAATCGAATGCAGCCAAGAGCGAGCGTCTAGGACTTACGGTTCAGGAGTTATTCACAGAAACATGGTTCTTTTACTGCCAGCCGCGAAAGCGAAAATAACCAAGATCGAGCGTCTAGGATTTACTTGTCAATAACTCGCCTGGGAAACATCCAGAGAAGTCAAACACAGTGCTCTATACTAATTGCCAGGCGCTGAGACGAATGCAGCCAAGATCGAGCGTCTAGGACTTACGGTTCAGGAGTTATTCACAGAAACATGGTTCTGAACATGCTGCCAATTGCTCGCCTGGGAAACATGCAGAGAAGTCCAAGTTAGTGTTTTTTTAGACTGGCTGCCACGAGCTGAATCGAATGCAGCCAAGAGCGAGCGTCTGTGACTTACGGTTCAAGAGTTATTCACAGAAACATGGTTCTTTTACTGCCAGCCGCGAAAGCGAAAATAACCAAGATCGAGCGTCTAGGATTTACTTGTCAATAACTCGCCTGGGGAACATCCAGAGAAGTCAAACACAGTGCTCCTATACTAATTGCCAGGCGCTGAGACGAATGCCGCCAAGATCGAGCGTCTAGGACTTACGGTTAAGGAATTAGCCTCAGAAACATGGTTCTGAACATGCTGCCAATTGCTCGCCTGGGAAACATGCAGAGAAGTCCAAGATAGTGTTTTTTAGACTGGCTGCCACGAGCTGAATCGAATGCAGCCAAGAGCGAGCGTCTAGGACTTACGGTTCAGGAGTTATTCACAGAAACATGGTTCTGAACATGCTGCCAATTGCTCGCCTGGAAACATGCAGAGAAGTCCAAGATAGTGTTTTTTAGACTGGCTGCCACGAGCTGAATCGAATGCAGCCAAGAGCGAGCGTCTGTGACTTACGGTTCAGGAGTTATTCACAGAAACATGGTTCTGAACATGCTGCCAATTGCTCGCCTGGGAAACATGCAGAGAAGTCCAAGATAGTGTTTTTTAGACTGGCTGCCACGAGCTGAATCGAATGCAGCCAAGAGCGAGCGTCTAGGACTTACGGTTCAGGAGTTATTCACTGAAACATGGTTCTTTTACTGCCAGCCGCGAAAGCGAAAATAACCAAGATCGAGCGTCTAGGATTTACTTGTCAATAACTCGCCTGGGAAACATCCAGAGAAGTCAAACACAGTGCTCCTATACTAATTGCCAGGCGCTGAGACGAATGCCGCCAAGATCGAGCGTCTAGGACTTACGGTTAAGGAATTAGCCTCAGAAACATGGTTCTGAACATGCTGCCAATTGCTCGCCTGGGAAACATGCAGAGAAGTCCAAGATAGTGTTTTTTAGACTGGCTGCCACGAGCTGAATCGAATGCAGCCAAGAGCGAGCGTCTAGGACTTACGGTTCAGGAGTTATTCACAGAAACATGGTTCTAAACATGCTGCCAATTGCTCGCCTGGGAAACATGCAGAGAAGTCCAAGATAGTGTTTTTTAGACTGGCTGCCACGAGCTGAATCAAATGCAGCCAAGAGCGAGCGTCTGTGACTTACGGTTCAGGAGTTATTCACAGAAACATGGTTCTGAACATGCTGCCAATTGCTCGCCTGGGAAACATGCAGAGAAGTCCGAGATAGTGTTTTTTAGACTGGCTGCCACGAGCTGAATCGAATGCAGCCAAGAGCGAGCGTCTAGGACTTACGGTTCAGGAGTTATTCACAGAAACATGGTTCTTTTACTGCCAGCCGCGAAAGCGAAAATAACCAAGATCGAGCGTCTAGGATTTACTTGTCAATAACTCGCCTGGGAAACATCCAGAGAAGTCAAACACAGTGCTCCTATACTAATTGCCAGGCGCTGAGACGAATGCCGCCAAGATCGAGCGTCTAGGACTTACGGTTCAGGAGTTATTCACAGAAACATGGTTCTGACATGCTGCCAATTGCTCGCCTGGGAAACATGCAGATAAGTCCAAGATAGTGTTTTTTAGACTGGCTGCCACGAGCTGAATCGAATGCAGCCAAGAGCGAGCGTCTGTGACTTACGGTTCAGGAGTTATTCACAGAAACATGGTTCTGAACATGCTGCCAATTGCTCGCCTGGGAAACATGCAGAGAAGTCCAAGATAGTGTTTTTTAGTCTGGCTGCCACGAGCTGAATCGAATGCAGCCAAGAGCGAGCGTCTGTGACTTACGGTTCAAGAGTTATTCACAGAAACATGGTTCTTTTACTGCCAGCCGCGAAAGCGAAAAATAACCAAGATCGAGCGTCTAGGATTTACTTGTCAATAACTCGCCTGGGAAACATCCAGAGAAGTCAAACACAGTGCTCCTATACTAATTGCCAGGCGCTGAGACGAATGCCGCCAAGATCGAGCGTCTAGGACTTACGGTTAAGGAATTAGCCTCAGAAACATGGTTCTGAACATGCTGCCAATTGCTCGCCTGGGAAACATGCAGAGAAGTCCAAGATAGTGTTTTTTAGACTGGCTGCCACGAGCTGAATCGAATGCAGCCAAGAGCGAGCGTCTAGGACTTACGGTTCAGGAGTTATTCACAGAAACATGGTTCTAAACATGCTGCCAATTGCTCGCCTGGGAAACATGCAGAGAAGTCCAAGATAGTGTTTTTTAGACTGGCTGCCACGAGCTGAATCAAATGCAGCCAAGAGCGAGCGTCTGTGACTTACGGTTCAGGAGTTATTCACAGAAACATGGTTCTGAACATGCTGCCAATTGCTCGCCTGGGAAACATGCAGAGAAGTCCGAGATAGTGTTTTTTAGACTGGCTGCCACGAGCTGAATCGAATGCAGCCAAGAGCGAGCGTCTAGGACTTACGGTTCAGGAGTTATTCACAGAAACATGGTTCTTTTACTGCCAGCCGCGAAAGCGAAAATAACCAAGATCGAGCGTCTAGGATTTACTTGTCAATAACTCGCCTGGGAAACATCCAGAGAAGTCAAACACAGTGCTCCTATACTAATTGCCAGGCGCTGAGACGAATGCCGCCAAGATCGAGCGTCTAGGACTTACGGTTCAGGAGTTATTCACAGAAACATGGTTCTGAACATGCTGCCAATTGCTCGCCTGGGAAACATGCAGATAAGTCCAAGATAGTGTTTTTTAGACTGGCTGCCACGAGCTGAATCGAATGCAGCCAAGAGCGAGCGTCTGTGACTTACGGTTCAGGAGTTATTCACAGAAACATGGTTCTGAACATGCTGCCAATTGCTCGCCTGGGAAACATGCAGAGAAGTCCAAGATAGTGTTTTTTAGTCTGGCTGCCACGAGCTGAATCGAATGCAGCCAAGAGCGAGCGTCTGTGACTTACGGTTCAAGAGTTATTCACAGAAACATGGTTCTTTTACTGCCAGCCGCGAAAGCGAAATAACCAAGATCGAGCGTCTAGGATTTACTTGTCAATAACTCGCCTGGGAAACATCCAGAGAAGTCAAACACAGTGCTCCTATACTAATTGCCAGGCGCTGAGACGAATGCCGCCAAGATCGAGCGTCTAGGACTTACGGTTAAGGAATTAGCCTCAGAAACATGGTTCTGAACATGCTGCCAATTGCTCGCCTGGAAACATGCAGAGAAGTCCAAGATAGTGTTTTTTAGACTGGCTGCCACGAGCTGAATCGAATGCAGCCAAGAGCGAGCGTCTAGGACTTACGGTTCAGGAGTTATTCACAGAAACATGGTTCTGAACATGCTGCCAATTGCTCGCCTGGGAAACATGCAGAGAAGTCCAAGATAGTGTTTTTTAGACTGGCTGCCACGAGCTGAATCGAATGCAGCCAAGAGCGAGCATCTAGGACTTACGGTTCAGGAGTTATTCACAGAAACATGGTTCTGAACATGCTGCCAATTGCTCGCCTGGGAAACATGCAGAGAAGTCCAAGATAGTGTTTTTTAGACTGGCTGCCACGAGCTGAATCGAATGCAGCCAAGAGCGAGCGTCTGTGACTTACGGTTCAGGAGTTATTCACAGAAACATGGTTCTGAACATGCTGCCAATTGCTCGCCTGGGAAACATGCAGAGAAGTCCAAGATAGTGTTTTTTAGACTGGCTGCCACGAGCTGAATTGAATGCAGCCAAGAGCGAGCGTCTAGGACTTACGGTTCAGGAGTTATTCACAGAAACATGGTTCTTTTACTGCCAGCCGCGAAAGCGAAAATAACCAAGATCGAGCGTCTAGGATTTACTTGTCAATAACTCGCCTGGGAAACATCCAGAGAAGTCAAACACAGTGCTCCTATACTAATTGCCAGGCGCTGAGACGAATGCCGCCAAGATCGAGCGTCTAGGACTTACGGTTAAGGAATTAGCCTCAGAAACATGGTTCTGAACATGCTGCCAATTGCTCGCCTGGGAAACATGCAGAGAAGTCCAAGATAGTGTTTTTTAGACTGGCTGCCACGAGCTGAATCGAATGCAGCCAAGAGCGAGCGTCTAGGACTTACGGTTCAGGAGTTATTCACAGAAACATGGTTCTGAACATGCTGCCAATTGCTCGCCTGGGAAACATGCAGAGAAGTCCAAGATAGTGTTTTTTAGACTGGCTGCCACGAGCTGAATCGAATGCAGCCAAGAGCGAGCGTCTAGGACTTACGGTTCAGGAGTTATTCACAGAAACATGGTTCTGAACATGCTGCCAATTGCTCGCCTGGGAAACATGCAGAGAAGTCCAAGATAGTGTTTTTTAGACTGGCTGCCACGAGCTGAATCGAATGCAGCCAAGAGCTAGCGTCTGTGACTTACGGTTCAGGAGTTATTCACAGAAACATGGTTCTGAACATGCTGCCAATTGCTCGCCTGGGAAACATGCAGAGAAGTCCAAGATAGTGTTTTTTAGACTGGCTGCCACGAGCTGAATCGAATGCAGCCAAGAGCGAGCGTCTAGGACTTACGGTTCAGGAGTTATTCACAGAAACATGGTTCTTTTACTGCCAGCCGCGAAAGCGAAAATAACCAAGATCGAGCGTCTAGGATTTACTTGTCAATAACTCGCCTGGGAAACATCCAGAGAAGTCAAACACAGTGCTCCTATACTAATTGCCAGGCGCTGAGACGAATGCCGCCAAGATCGAGCGTCTAGGACTTACGGTTAAGGAATTAGCCTCAGAAACATGGTTCTGAACATGCTGCCAATTGCTCGCCTGGGAAACATGCAGAGAAGTCCAAGATAGTGTTTTTTAGACTGGCTGCCACGAGCTGAATCGAATGCAGCCAAGAGCGAGCGTCTAGGACTTACGGTTCAGGAGTTATTCACAGAAACATGGTTCTGAACATGCTGCCAATTGCTCGCCTGGGAAACATGCAGAGAAGTCCAAGATAGTGTTATTTAGACTGGCTGCCACGAGCTGAATCGAATGCAGCCAAGAGCGAGCGTCTGTGACTTACGGTTCAGGAGTTATTCACAGAAACATGGTTCTGAACATGCTGCCAATTGCTCGCCTGGGAAACATGCAGAGAAGTACAAGATAGTGTTTTTTAGACTGGCTGCCACGAGCTGAATCGAATGCAGCCAAGAGCGAGCGTCTAGGACTTACGGTTCAGGAGTTATTCACAGAAACATGGTTCTTTTACTGCCAGCCGCGAAAGCGAAAATAACCAAGATCGAGCGTCTAGGATTTACTTGTCAATAACTCGCCTGGGAAACATCCAGAGAAGTCAAACACAGTGCTCCTATACTAATTGCCAGGCGCTGAGACGAATGCCGCCAAGATCGAGCGTCTAGGACTTACGGTTAAGGAATTAGCCTCAGAAACATGGTTCTGAACATGCTGCCAATTGCTCGCCTGGGAAACATGCAGAGAAGTCCAAGATAGTGTTTTTTAGACTGGCTGCCACGAGCTGAATCGAATGCAGCCAAGAGCGAGCGTCTAGGACTTACGGTTCAGGAGTTATTCACAGAAACATGGTTCTGAACATGCTGCCAATTGCTCGCCTGGGAAACATGCAGAGAAGTCCAAGATAGTGTTTTTTAGACTGGCTGCCACGAGCTGAATCGAATGCAGCCAAGAGCGAGCGTCTAGGACTTACGGTTCAGGAGTTATTCACAGAAACATGGTTCTGAACATGCTGCCAATTGCTCGCCTGGGAAACATGCAGAGAAGTCCAAGATAGTGTTTTTTAGACTGACTGCCACGAGCTGAATCGAATGCAGCCAAGAGCGAGCGTCTGTGACTTACGGTTCAAGAGTTATTCACAGAAACATGGTTCTTTTACTGCCAGCCGCGAAAGCGAAAATAACCAAGATCGAGCGTCTAGGATTTACTTGTCAATAACTCGCCTGGGAAACATCCAGAGAAGTCAAACACAGTGCTCCTATACTAATTGCCAGGCGCTGAGACGAATGCCGCCAAGATCGAGCGTCTAGGACTTACGGTTAAGGAATTAGCCTCAGAAACATGGTTCTGAACATGCTGCCAATTGCTCGCCTGGGAAACATGCAGAGAAGTCCAAGATAGTGTTTTTTAGACTGGCTGCCACGAGCTGAATCGAATGCAGCCAAGAGCGAGCGTCTGTGACTTACGGTTCAAGAGTTATTCACAGAAACATGGTTCTTTTACTGCCAGCCGCGAAAGCGAAAATAACCAAGATCGAGCGTCTAGGATTTACTTGTCAATAACTCGCCTGGGAAACATCCAGAGAAGTCAAACACAGTGCTCCTATACTAATTGCCAGGCGCTGAGACGAATGCCGCCAAGATCGAGCTTCTAGGACTTACGGTTAAGGAATTAGCCTCAGAAACATGGTTCTGAACATGCTGCCAATTGCTCGCCTGGGAAACATGCAGAGAAGTCCAAGATAGTGTTTTTTAGACTGGCTGCCACGAGCTGAATCGAATGCAGCCAAGAGCGAGCGTCTAGGACTTACGGTTCAGGAGTTATTCACAGAAACATGGTTCTGAACATGCTGCCAATTGCTCGCCTGGGAAACATGCAGAGAAGTCCAAGATAGTGTTTTTTAGACTGGCTGCCACGAGCTGAATCGAATGCAGCCAAGAGCGAGCGTCTAGGACTTACGGTTCAGGAGTTATTCACAGAAACATGGTTCTGAACATGCTGCCAATTGCTCGCCTGGGAAACATGCAGAGAAGTCCAAGATAGTGTTTTTTAGACTGGCTGCCACGAGCTGAATCGAATGCAGCCAAGAGCGAGCGTCTAGGACTTACGGTTCAGGAGTTATTCACAGAAACATGGTTCTGAACATGCTGCCAATTGCTCGCCTGGGAAACATGCAGAGAAGTCCAAGATAGTGTTTTTTAGACTGGCTGCCACGAGCTGAATCGAATGCAGCCAAGAGCGAGCGTCTAGGACTTACGGTTCAGGAGTTATTCACAGAAACATGGTTCTTTTACTGCCAGCCGCGAAAGCGAAAATAACCAAGATCGAGCGTCTAGGATTTACTTGTCAATAACTCGCCTGGGAAACATCCAGAGAAGTCAAACACAGTGTTCCTATACTAATTGCCAGGCGCTGAGACGAATGCCGCCAAGATCGAGCGTCTAGGACTTACGGTTCAGGAGTTATTCACAGAAACATGGTTCTGAACATGCTGCCAATTGCTCGCCTGGGAAACATGCAGAGAAGTCCAAGATAGTGTTTTTTAGACTGGCTGCCACGAGCTGAATCGAATGCAGCCAAGAGCGAGCGTCTGTGACTTACGGTTCAGGAGTTATTCACAGAAACATGGTTCTGAACATGCTGCCAATTGCTCGCCTGGGTAACATGCAGAGAAGTCCAAGATAGTGTTTTTTAGACTGGCTGCCACGAGCTGAATCGAATGCAGCCAAGAGCGAGCGTCTGTGACTTACGGTTCAAGAGTTATTCACAGAAACATGGTTCTTTTACTGCCAGCCGCGAAAGCGAAAATAACCAAGATCGAGCGTCTAGGATTTACTTGTCAATAACTCGCCTGGGAAACATCCAGAGAAGTCAAACACAGTGCTCCTATACTAATTGCCAGGCGCTGAGACGAATGCCGCCAAGATCGAGCGTCTAGGACTTACGGTTAAGGAATTAGCCTCAGAAACATGGTTCTGAACATGCTGCCAATTGCTCGCCTGGGAAACATGCAGAGAAGTCCAAGATAGTGTTTTTTAGACTGGCTGCCACGAGCTGAATCGAATGCAGCCAAGAGCGAGCGTCTGTGACTTACGGTTCAAGAGTTATTCACAGAAACATGGTTCTTTTACTGCCAGCCGCGAAAGCGAAAATAACCAAGATCGAGCGTCTAGGATTTACTTGTCAATAACTCGCCTGGGAAACATCCAGAGAAGTCAAACACAGTGCTCCTATACTAATTGCCAGGCGCTGAGACGAATGCCGCCAAGATCGAGCTTCTAGGACTTACGGTTAAGGAATTAGCCTCAGAAACATGGTTCTGAACATGCTGCCAATTGCTCGCCTGGGAAACATGCAGAGAAGTCCAAGATAGTGTTTTTTAGACTGGCTGCCACGAGCTGAATCGAATGCAGCCAAGAGCGAGCGTCTAGGACTTACGGTTCAGGAGTTATTCACAGAAACATGGTTCTGAACATGCTGCCAATTGCTCGCCTGGGAAACATGCAGAGAAGTCCAAGATAGTGTTTTTTAGACTGGCTGCCACGAGCTGAATCGAATGCAGCCAAGAGCGAGCGTCTAGGACTTACGGTTCAGGAGTTATTCACAGAAACATGGTTCTGAACATGCTGCCAATTGCTCGCCTGGGAAACATGCAGAGAAGTCCAAGATAGTGTTTTTTAGACTGGCTGCCACGAGCTGAATCGAATGCAGCCAAGAGCGAGCGTCTAGGACTTACGGTTCAGGAGTTATTCACAGAAACATGGTTCTGAACATGCTGCCAATTGCTCGCCTGGGAAACATGCAGAGAAGTCCAAGATAGTGTTTTTTAGACTGGCTGCCACGAGCTGAATCGAATGCAGCCAAGAGCGAGCGTCTAGGACTTACGGTTCAGGAGTTATTCACAGAAACATGGTTATTTTACTGCCAGCCGCGAAAGCGAAAATAACCAAGATCGAGCGTCTAGGATTTACTTGTCAATAACTCGCCTGGGAAACATCCAGAGAAGTCAAACACAGTGTTCCTATACTAATTGCCAGGCGCTGAGACGAATGCCGCCAAGATCGAGCGTCTAGGACTTACGGTTCAGGAGTTATTCACAGAAACATGGTTCTGAACATGCTGCCAATTGCTCGCCTGGGAAACATGCAGAGAAGTCCAAGATAGTGTTTTTTAGACTGGCTGCCACGAGCTGAATCGAATGCAGCCAAGAGCGAGCGTCTGTGACTTACGGTTCAGGAGTTATTCACAGAAACATGGTTCTGAACATGCTGCCAATTGCTCGCCTGGGTAACATGCAGAGAAGTCCAAGATAGTGTTTTTTAGACTGGCTGCCACGAGCTGAATCGAATGCAGCCAAGAGCGAGCGTCTGTGACTTACGGTTCAAGAGTTATTCACAGAAACATGGTTCTTTTACTGCCAGCCGCGAAAGCGAAAATAACCAAGATCGAGCGTCTAGGATTTACTTGTCAATAACTCGCCTGGGAAACATCCAGAGAAGTCAAACACAGTGCTCCTATACTAATTGCCAGGCGCTGAGACGAATGCCGCCAAGATCGAGCGTCTAGGACTTACGGTTAAGGAATTAGCCTCAGAAACATGGTTCTGAACATGCTGCCAATTGCTCGCCTGGGAAACATGCAGAGAAGTCCAAGATAGTGTTTTTTAGACTGGCTGCCACGAGCTGAATCGAATGCAGCCAAGAGCGAGCGTCTAGGACTTACGGTTCAGGAGTTATTCACAGAAACATGGTTCTGAACATGCTGCCAATTGCTCGCCTGGGAAACATGCAGAGAAGTCCAAGATAGTGTTTTTTAGACTGGCTGCCACGAGCTGAATCGAATGCAGCCAAGAGCGAGCGTCTAGGACTTACGGTTCAGGAGTTATTCACAGAAACATGGTTCTGAACATGCTGCCAATTGCTCGCCTGGGAAACATGCAGAGAAGTCCAAGATAGTGTTTTTTAGACTGGCTGCCACGAGCTGAATCGAATGCAGCCAAGAGCGAGCGTCTGTGACTTACGGTTCAGGAGTTATTCACAGAAACATGGTTCTGAACATGCTGCCAATTGCACGCCTGGGAAACATGCAGAGAAGTCCAAGATAGTGTTTTTTAGACTGGCTGCCACGAGCTGAATCGAATGCAGCCAAGAGCGAGCGTCTAGGACTTACGGTTCAGGAGTTATTCACAGAAACATGGTTCTTTTACTGCCAGCCGCGAAAGCGAAAATAACCAAGATCGAGCGTCTAGGATTTACTTGTCAATAACTCGCCTGGGAAACATCCAGAGAAGTCAAACACAGTGCTCCTATACTAATTGCCAGGCGCTGAGACGAATGCCGCCAAGATCGAGCTTCTAGGACTTACGGTTAAGGAATTAGCCTCAGAAACATGGTTCTGAACATGCTGCCAATTGCTCGCCTGGGAAACATGCAGAGAAGTCCAAGATAGTGTTTTTTAGACTGGCTGCCACGAGCTGAATCGAATGCAGCCAAGAGCGAGCGTCTAGGACTTACGGTTCAGGAGTTATTCACAGAAACATGGTTCTGAACATGCTGCCAATTGCTCGCCTGGGAAACATGCAGAGAAGTCCAAGATAGTGTTTTTTAGACTGGCTGCCACGAGCTGAATCGAATGCAGCCAAGAGCGAGCGTCTAGGACTTACGGTTCAGGAGTTATTCACAGAAACATGGTTCTGAACATGCTGCCAATTGCTCGCCTGGGAAACATGCAGAGAAGTCCAAGATAGTGTTTTTTAGACTGGCTGCCACGAGCTGAATCAAATGCAGCCAAGAGCGAGCGTCTGTGACTTACGGTTCAGGAGTTATTCACAGAAACATGGTTCTGAACATGCTGCCAATTGCTCGCCTGGGAAACATGCAGAGAAGTCCAAGATAGTGTTTTTTAGACTGGCTGCCACGAGCTGAATCGAATGCAGCCAAGAGCGAGCGTCTAGGACTTACGGTTCAGGAGTTATTCACAGAAACATGGTTCTTTTACTGCCAGCCGCGAAAGCGAAAATAACCAAGATCGAGCGTCTAGGATTTACTTGTCAATAACTCGCCTGGGAAACATCCAGAGAAGTCAAACACAGTGTTCCTATACTAATTGCCAGGCGCTGAGACGAATGCCGCCAAGATCGAGCGTCTAGGACTTACGGTTCAGGAGTTATTCACAGAAACATGGTTCTGAACATGCTGCCAATTGCTCGCCTGGGAAACATGCAGAGAAGTCCAAGATAGTGTTTTTTAGACTGGCTGCCACGAGCTGAATCGAATGCAGCCAAGAGCGAGCGTCTGTGACTTACGGTTCAGGAGTTATTCACAGAAACATGGTTCTGAACATGCTGCCAATTGCTCGCCTGGGAAACATGCAGAGAAGTCCAAGATAGTGTTTTTTAGACTGGCTGCCACGAGCTGAATCGAATGCAGCCAAGAGCGAGCGTCTGTGACTTACGGTTCAAGAGTTATTCACAGAAACATGGTTCTTTTACTGCCAGCCGCGAAAGCGAAAATAACCAAGATCGAGCGTCTAGGATTTACTTGTCAATAACTCGCCTGGGAAACATCCAGAGAAGTCAAACACAGTGCTCCTATACTAATTGCCAGGCGCTGAGACGAATGCCGCCAAGATCGAGCGTCTAGGACTTACGGTTAAGGAATTAGCCTCAGAAACATGGTTCTGAACATGCTGCCAATTGCTCGCCTGGGAAACATGCAGAGAAGTCCAAGATAGTGTTTTTTAGACTGGCTGCCACGAGCTGAATCGAATGCAGCCAAGAGCGAGCGTCTAGGACTTACGGTTCAGGAGTTATTCACAGAAACATGGTTCTGAACATGCTGCCAATTGCTCGCCTGGGAAACATGCAGAGAAGTCCAAGATAGTGTTTTTTAGACTGGCTGCCACGAGCTGAATCGAATGCAGCCAAGAGCGAGCGTCTAGGACTTACGGTTCAGGAGTTATTCACAGAAACATGGTTCTGAACATGCTGCCAATTGCTCGCCTGGGAAACATGCAGAGAAGTCCAAGATAGTGTTTTTTAGACTGGCTGCCACGAGCTGAATCGAATGCAGCCAAGAGCGAGCGTCTGTGACTTACGGTTCAGGAGTTATTCACAGAAACATGGTTCTGAACATGCTGCCAATTGCACGCCTGGGAAACATGCAGAGAAGTCCAAGATAGTGTTTTTTAGACTGGCTGCCACGAGCTGAATCGAATGCAGCCAAGAGCGAGCGTCTAGGACTTACGGTTCAGGAGTTATTCACAGAAACATGGTTCTTTTACTGCCAGCCGCGAAAGCGAAAATAACCAAGATCGAGCGTCTAGGATTTACTTGTCAATAACTCGCCTGGGAAACATCCAGAGAAGTCAAACACAGTGCTCCTATACTAATTGCCAGGCGCTGAGACGAATGCCGCCAAGATCGAGCTTCTAGGACTTACGGTTAAGGAATTAGCCTCAGAAACATGGTTCTGAACATGCTGCCAATTGCTCGCCTGGGAAACATGCAGAGAAGTCCAAGATAGTGTTTTTTAGACTGGCTGCCACGAGCTGAATCGAATGCAGCCAAGAGCGAGCGTCTAGGACTTACGGTTCAGGAGTTATTCACAGAAACATGGTTCTGAACATGCTGCCAATTGCTCGCCTGGGAAACATGCAGAGAAGTCCAAGATAGTGTTTTTTAGACTGGCTGCCACGAGCTGAATCGAATGCAGCCAAGAGCGAGCGTCTAGGACTTACGGTTCAGGAGTTATTCACAGAAACATGGTTCTGAACATGCTGCCAATTGCTCGCCTGGGAAACATGCAGAGAAGTCCAAGATAGTGTTTTTTAGACTGGCTGCCACGAGCTGAATCGAATGCAGCCAAGAGCGAGCGTCTAGGACTTACGGTTCAGGAGTTATTCACAGAAACATGGTTCTGAACATGCTGCCAATTGCTCGCCTGGGAAACATGCAGAGAAGTCCAAGATAGTGTTTTTTAGACTGGCTGCCACGAGCTGAATCAAATGCAGCCAAGAGCGAGCGTCTGTGACTTACGGTTCAGGAGTTATTCACAGAAACATGGTTCTGAACATGCTGCCAATTGCTCGCCTGGGAAACATGCAGAGAAGTCCAAGATAGTGTTTTTTAGACTGGCTGCCACGAGCTGAATCGAATGCAGCCAAGAGCGAGCGTCTAGGACTTACGGTTCAGGAGTTATTCACAGAAACATGGTTCTTTTACTGCCAGCCGCGAAAGCGAAAATAACCAAGATCGAGCGTCTAGGATTTACTTGTCAATAACTCGCCTGGGAAACATCCAGAGAAGTCAAACACAGTGTTCCTATACTAATTGCCAGGCGCTGAGACGAATGCCGCCAAGATCGAGCGTCTAGGACTTACGGTTCAGGAGTTATTCACAGAAACATGGTTCTGAACATGCTGCCAATTGCTCGCCTGGGAAACATGCAGAGAAGTCCAAGATAGTGTTTTTTAGACTGGCTGCCACGAGCTGAATCGAATGCAGCCAAGAGCGAGCGTCTGTGACTTACGGTTCAGGAGTTATTCACAGAAACATGGTTCTGAACATGCTGCCAATTGCTCGCCTGGGAAACATGCAGAGAAGTCCAAGATAGTGTTTTTTAGACTGGCTGCCACGAGCTGAATCGAATGCAGCCAAGAGCGAGCGTCTGTGACTTACGGTTCAAGAGTTATTCACAGAAACATGGTTCTTTTACTGCCAGCCGCGAAAGCGAAAATAACCAAGATCGAGCGTCTAGGATTTACTTGTCAATAACTCGCCTGGGAAACATCCAGAGAAGTCAAACACAGTGCTCCTATACTAATTGCCAGGCGCTGAGACGAATGCCGCCAAGATCGAGCGTCTAGGACTTACGGTTAAGGAATTAGCCTCAGAAACATGGTTCTGAACATGCTGCCAATTGCTCGCCTGGGAAACATGCAGAGAAGTCCAAGATAGTGTTTTTTAGACTGGCTGCCACGAGCTGAATCGAATGCAGCCAAGAGCGAGCGTCTAGGACTTACGGTTCAGGAGTTATTCACAGAAACATGGTTCTGAACATGCTGCCAATTGCTCGCCTGGGAAACATGCAGAGAAGTCCAAGATAGTGTTTTTTAGACTGGCTGCCACGAGCTGAATCGAATGCAGCCAAGAGCGAGCGTCTAGGACTTACGGTTCAGGAGTTATTCACAGAAACATGGTTCTGAACATGCTGCCAATTGCTCGCCTGGGAAACATGCAGAGAAGTCCAAGATAGTGTTTTTTAGACTGGCTGCCACGAGCTGAATCGAATGCAGCCAAGAGCGAGCGTCTGTGACTTACGGTTCAGGAGTTATTCACAGAAACATGGTTCTGAACATGCTGCCAATTGCACGCCTGGGAAACATGCAGAGAAGTCCAAGATAGTGTTTTTTAGACTGGCTGCCACGAGCTGAATCGAATGCAGCCAAGAGCGAGCGTCTAGGACTTACGGTTCAGGAGTTATTCACAGAAACATGGTTCTTTTACTGCCAGCCGCGAAAGCGAAAATAACCAAGATCGAGCGTCTAGGATTTACTTGTCAATAACTCGCCTGGGAAACATCCAGAGAAGTCAAACACAGTGCTCCTATACTAATTGCCAGGCGCTGAGACGAATGCCGCCAAGATCGAGCTTCTAGGACTTACGGTTAAGGAATTAGCCTCAGAAACATGGTTCTGAACATGCTGCCAATTGCTCGCCTGGGAAACATGCAGAGAAGTCCAAGATAGTGTTTTTTAGACTGGCTGCCACGAGCTGAATCGAATGCAGCCAAGAGCGAGCGTCTAGGACTTACGGTTCAGGAGTTATTCACAGAAACATGGTTCTGAACATGCTGCCAATTGCTCGCCTGGGAAACATGCAGAGAAGTCCAAGATAGTGTTTTTTAGACTGGCTGCCACGAGCTGAATCGAATGCAGCCAAGAGCGAGCGTCTAGGACTTACGGTTCAGGAGTTATTCACAGAAACATGGTTCTGAACATGCTGCCAATTGCTCGCCTGGGAAACATGCAGAGAAGTCCAAGATAGTGTTTTTTAGACTGGCTGCCACGAGCTGAATCGAATGCAGCCAAGAGCGAGCGTCTAGGACTTACGGTTCAGGAGTTATTCACAGAAACATGGTTCTGAACATGCTGCCAATTGCTCGCCTGGGAAACATGCAGAGAAGTCCAAGATAGTGTTTTTTAGACTGGCTGCCACGAGCTGAATCAAATGCAGCCAAGAGCGAGCGTCTGTGACTTACGGTTCAGGAGTTATTCACAGAAACATGGTTCTGAACATGCTGCCAATTGCTCGCCTGGGAAACATGCAGAGAAGTCCAAGATAGTGTTTTTTAGACTGGCTGCCACGAGCTGAATCGAATGCAGCCAAGAGCGAGCGTCTAGGACTTACGGTTCAGGAGTTATTCACAGAAACATGGTTCTTTTACTGCCAGCCGCGAAAGCGAAAATAACCAAGATCGAGCGTCTAGGATTTACTTGTCAATAACTCGCCTGGGAAACATCCAGAGAAGTCAAACACAGTGTTCCTATACTAATTGCCAGGCGCTGAGACGAATGCCGCCAAGATCGAGCGTCTAGGACTTACGGTTCAGGAGTTATTCACAGAAACATGGTTCTGAACATGCTGCCAATTGCTCGCCTGGGAAACATGCAGAGAAGTCCAAGATAGTGTTTTTTAGACTGGCTGCCACGAGCTGAATCGAATGCAGCCAAGAGCGAGCGTCTAGGACTTACGGTTCAGGAGTTATTCACAGAAACATGGTTCTGAACATGCTGCCAATTGCTCGCCTGGGAAACATGCAGAGAAGTCCAAGATAGTGTTTTTTAGACTGGCTGCCACGAGCTGAATCGAATGCAGCCAAGAGCGAGCGTCTAGGACTTACGGTTCAGGAGTTATTCACAGAAACATGGTTCTGAACATGCTGCCAATTGCTCGCCTGGGAAACATGCAGAGAAGTCCAAGATAGTGTTTTTTAGACTGGCTGCCACGAGCTGAATCGAATGCAGCCAAGAGCGAGCGTCTAGGACTTACGGTTCAGGAGTTATTCACAGAAACATGGTTCTGAACATGCTGCCAATTGCTCGCCTGGGAAACATGCAGAGAAGTCCAAGATAGTGTTTTTTAGACTGGCTGCCACGAGCCGAATCGAATGCAGCCAAGAGCGAGCGTCTAGGACTTACGGTTCAGGAGTTATTCACAGAAACATGGTTCTTTTACTGCCAGCCGCGAAAGCGAAAATAACCAAGATCGAGCGTCTAGGATTTACTTGTCAATAACTCGCCTGGGAAACATCCAGAGAAGTCAAACACAGTGTTCCTATACTAATTGCCAGGCGCTGAGACGAATGCCGCCAAGATCGAGCGTCTAGGACTTACGGTTCAGGAGTTATTCACAGAAACATGGTTCTGAACATGCTGCCAATTGCTCGCCTGGGAAACATGCAGAGAAGTCCAAGATAGTGTTTTTTAGACTGGCTGCCACGAGCTGAATCAAATGCAGCCAAGAGCGAGCGTCTGTGACTTACGGTTCAGGAGTTATTCACAGAAACATGGTTCTGAACATGCTGCCAATTGCTCGCCTGGGAAACATGCAGAGAAGTCCAAGATAGTGTTTTTTAGACTGGCTGCCACGAGCTGAATCGAATGCAGCCAAGAGCGAGCGTCTAGGACTTACGGTTCAGGAGTTATTCACAGAAACATGGTTCTTTTACTGCCAGCCGCGAAAGCGAAAATAACCAAGATCGAGCGTCTAGGATTTACTTGTCAATAACTCGCCTGGGAAACATCCAGAGAAGTCAAACACAGTGTTCCTATACTAATTGCCAGGCGCTGAGACGAATGCCGCCAAGATCGAGCGTCTAGGACTTACGGTTCAGGAGTTATTCACAGAAACATGGTTCTGAACATGCTGCCAATTGCTCGCCTGGGAAACATGCAGAGAAGTCCAAGATAGTGTTTTTTAGACTGGCTGCCACGAGCTGAATCGAATGCAGCCAAGAGCGAGCGTCTAGGACTTACGGTTCAGGAGTTATTCACAGAAACATGGTTCTGAACATGCTGCCAATTGCTCGCCTGGGAAACATGCAGAGAAGTCCAAGATAGTGTTTTTTAGACTGGCTGCCACGAGCTGAATCGAATGCAGCCAAGAGCGAGCGTCTAGGACTTACGGTTCAGGAGTTATTCACAGAAACATGGTTCTGAACATGCTGCCAATTGCTCGCCTGGGAAACATGCAGAGAAGTCCAAGATAGTGTTTTTTAGACTGGCTGCCACGAGCTGAATCGAATGCAGCCAAGAGCGAGCGTCTAGGACTTACGGTTCAGGAGTTATTCACAAAAACATGGTTCTGAACATGCTGCCAATTGCTCGCCTGGGAAACATGCAGAGAAGTCCAAGATAGTGTTTTTTAGACTGGCTGCCACGAGCTGAATCGAATGCAGCCAAGAGCGAGCGTCTAGGACTTACGGTTCAGGAGTTATTCACAGAAACATGGTTCTTTTACTGCCAGCCGCGAAAGCGAAAATAACCAAGATCGAGCGTCTAGGATTTACTTGTCAATAACTCGCCTGGGAAACATCCAGAGAAGTCAAACACAGTGTTCCTATACTAATTGCCAGGCGCTGAGACGAATGCCGCCAAGATCGAGCGTCTAGGACTTACGGTTCAGGAGTTATTCACAGAAACATGGTTCTGAACATGCTGCCAATTGCTCGCCTGGGAAACATGCAGAGAAGTCCAAGATAGTGTTTTTTAGACTGGCTGCCACGAGCTGAATCAAATGCAGCCAAGAGCGAGCGTCTGTGACTTACGGTTCAGGAGTTATTCACAGAAACATGGTTCTGAACATGCTGCCAATTGCTCGCCTGGGAAACATGCAGAGAAGTCCAAGATAGTGTTTTTTAGACTGGCTGCCACGAGCTGAATCGAATGCAGCCAAGAGCGAGCGTCTGTGACTTACGGTTCAAGAGTTATTCACAGAAACATGGTTCTTTTACTGCCAGCCGCGAAAGCGAAAATAACCAAGATCGAGCGTCTAGGATTTACTTGTCAATAACTCGCCTGGGAAACATCCAGAGAAGTCAAACACAGTGCTCCTATACTAATTGCCAGGCGCTGAGACGAATGCCGCCAAGATCGAGCGTCTAGGACTTACGGTTAAGGAATTAGCCTCAGAAACATGGTTCTGAACATGCTGCCAATTGCTCGCCTGGGAAACATGCAGAGAAGTCCAAGATAGTGTTTTTTAGACTGGCTGCCACGAGCTGAATCGAATGCAGCCAAGAGCGAGCGTCTAGGACTTACGGTTCAGGAGTTATTCACAGAAACATGGTTCTGAACATGCTGCCAATTGCTCGCCTGGGAAACATGCAGAGAAGTCCAAGATAGTGTTTTTTAGACTGGCTGCCACGAGCTGAATCGAATGCAGCCAAGAGCGAGCGTCTAGGACTTACGGTTCAGGAGTTATTCACAGAAACATGGTTCTGAACATGCTGCCAATTGCTCGCCTGGGAAACATGCAGAGAAGTCCAAGATAGTGTTTTTTAGACTGGCTGCCACGAGCTGAATCGAATGCAGCCAAGAGCGAGCGTCTGTGACTTACGGTTCAGGAGTTATTCACAGAAACATGGTTCTGAACATGCTGCCAATTGCTCGCCTGGGAAACATGCAGAGAAGTCCAAGATAGTGTTTTTTAGACTGGCTGCCACGAGCTGAATCGAATGCAGCCAAGAGCGAGCGTCTAGGACTTACGGTTCAGGAGTTATTCACAGAAACATGGTTCTTTTACTGCCAGCCGCGAAAGCGAAAATAACCAAGATCGAGCGTCTAGGATTTACTTGTCAATAACTCGCCTGGGAAACATCCAGAGAAGTCAAACACAGTGCTCCTATACTAATTGCCAGGCGCTGAGACGAATGCCGCCAAGATCGAGCGTCTAGGACTTACGGTTAAGGAATTAGCCTCAGAAACATGGTTCTGAACATGCTGCCAATTGCTCGCCTGGGAAACATGCAGAGAAGTCCAAGATAGTGTTTTTTAGACTGGCTGCCACGAGCTGAATCGAATGCAGCCAAGAGCGAGCGTCTAGGACTTACGGTTCAGGAGTTATTCACAGAAACATGGTTCTGAACATGCTGCCAATTGCTCGCCTGGGAAACATGCAGAGAAGTCCAAGATAGTGTTTTTTAGACTGGCTGCCACGAGCTGAATCGAATGCAGCCAAGAGCGAGCGTCTAGGACTTACGGTTCAGGAGTTATTCACAGAAACATGGTTCTGAACATGCTGCCAATTGCTCGCCTGGGAAACATGCAGAGAAGTCCAAGATAGTGTTTTTTAGACTGGCTGCCACGAGCTGAATCGAATGCAGCCAAGAGCGAGCGTCTAGGACTTACGGTTCAGGAGTTATTCACAGAAACATGGTTCTGAACATGCTGCCAATTGCTCGCCTGGGAAACATGCAGAGAAGTCCAAGATAGTGTTTTTTAGACTGGCTGCCACGAGCTGAATCGAATGCAGCCAAGAGCGAGCGTCTAGGACTTACGGTTCAGGAGTTATTCACAGAAACATGGTTCTGAACATGCTGCCAATTGCTCGCCTGGGAAACATGCAGAGAAGTCCAAGATAGTGTTTTTTAGACTGGCTGCCACGAGCTGAATCGAATGCAGCCAAGAGCGAGCGTCTGTGACTTACGGTTCAGGAGTTATTCACAGAAACATGGTTCTGAACATGCTGCCAATTGCACGCCTGGGAAACATGCAGAGAAGTCCAAGATAGTGTTTTTTAGACTGGCTGCCACGAGCTGAATCGAATGCAGCCAAGAGCGAGCGTCTAGGACTTACGGTTCAGGAGTTATTCACAGAAACATGGTTCTTTTACTGCCAGCCGCGAAAGCGAAAATAACCAAGATCGAGCGTCTAGGATTTACTTGTCAATAACTCGCCTGGGAAACATCCAGAGAAGTCAAACACAGTGCTCCTATACTAATTGCCAGGCGCTGAGACGAATGCCGCCAAGATCGAGCGTCTAGGACTTACGGTTAAGGAATTAGCCTCAGAAACATGGTTCTGAACATGCTGCCAATTGCTCGCCTGGGAAACATGCAGAGAAGTCCAGGATAGTGTTTTTTAGACTGGCTGCCACGAGCTGAATCGAATGCAGCCAAGAGCGAGCGTCTAGGACTTACGGTTCAGGAGTTATTCACAGAAACATGGTTCTGAACATGCTGCCAATTGCTCGCCTGGGAAACATGCAGAGAAGTCCAAGATAGTGTTTTTTAGACTGGCTGCCACGAGCTGAATCGAATGCAGCCAAGAGCGAGCGTCTAGGACTTACGGTTCAGGAGTTATTCACAGAAACATGGTTCTGAACATGCTGCCAATTGCTCGCCTGGGAAACATGCAGAGAAGTCCAAGATAGTGTTTTTTAGACTGGCTGCCACGAGCTGAATCGAATGCAGCCAAGAGCGAGCGTCTGTGACTTACGGTTCAGGAGTTATTCACAGAAACATGGTTCTGAACATGCTGCCAATTGCTCGCCTGGGAAACATGCAGAGAAGTCCAAGATAGTGTTTTTTAGACTGGCTGCCACGAGCTGAATCGAATGCAGCCAAGAGCGAGCGTCTGTGACTTACGGTTCAAGAGTTATTCACAGAAACATGGTTCTTTTACTGCCAGCCGCGAAAGCGAAAATAACCAAGATCGAGCGTCTAGGATTTACTTGTCAATAACTCGCCTGGGAAACATCCAGAGAAGTCAAACACAGTGCTCCTATACTAATTGCCAGGCGCTGAGACAAATGCCGCCAAGATCGAGCGTCTAGGACTTACGGTTAAGGAATTAGCCTCAGAAACATGGTTCTGAACATGCTGCCAATTGCTCGCCTGGGAAACATGCAGAGAAGTCCAAGATAGTGTTTTTTAGACTGGCTGCCACGAGCTGAATCGAATGCAGCCAAGAGCGAGCGTCTAGGACTTACGGTTCAGGAGTTATTCACAGAAACATGGTTCTGAACATGCTGCCAATTGCTCGCCTGGGAAACATGCAGAGAAGTCCAAGATAGTGTTTTTTAGACTGGCTGCCACGAGCTGAATCGAATGCAGCCAAGAGCGAGCGTCTAGGACTTACGGTTCAGGAGTTATTCACAGAAACATGGTTCTGAACATGCTGCCAATTGCTCGCCTGGGAAACATGCAGAGAAGTCCAAGATAGTGTTTTTTAGACTGGCTGCCACGAGCTGAATCGAATGCAGCCAAGAGCGAGCGTCTGTGACTTACGGTTCAGGAGTTATTCACAGAAACATGGTTCTGAACATGCTGCCAATTGCTCGCCTGGGAAACATGCAGAGAAGTCCAAGATAGTGTTTTTTAGACTGGCTGCCACGAGCTGAATCGAATGCAGCCAAGAGCGAGCGTCTAGGACTTACGGTTCAGGAGTTATTCACAGAAACATGGTTCTTTTACTGCCAGCCGCGAAAGCGAAAATAACCAAGATCGAGCGTCTAGGATTTACTTGTCAATAACTCGCCTGGGAAACATCCAGAGAAGTCAAACACAGTGCTCCTATACTAATTGCCAGGCGCTGAGACGAATGCCGCCAAGATCGAGCGTCTAGGACTTACGGTTAAGGAATTAGCCTCAGAAACATGGTTCTGAACATGCTGCCAATTGCTCGCCTGGGAAACATGCAGAGAAGTCCAAGATAGTGTTTTTTAGACTGGCTGCCACGAGCTGAATCGAATGCAGCCAAGAGCGAGCGTCTAGGACTTACGGTTCAGGAGTTATTCACAGAAACATGGTTCTGAACATGCTGCCAATTGCTCGCCTGGGAAACATGCAGAGAAGTCCAAGATAGTGTTTTTTAGACTGGCTGCCACGAGCTGAATCGAATGCAGCCAAGAGCGAGCGTCTAGGACTTACGGTTCAGGAGTTATTCACAGAAACATGGTTCTGAACATGCTGCCAATTGCTCGCCTGGGAAACATGCAGAGAAGTCCAAGATAGTGTTTTTTAGACTGGCTGCCACGAGCTGAATCGAATGCAGCCAAGAGCGAGCGTCTAGGACTTACGGTTCAGGAGTTATTCACAGAAACATGGTTCTGAACATGCTGCCAATTGCTCGCCTGGGAAACATGCAGAGAAGTCCAAGATAGTGTTTTTTAGACTGGCTGCCACGAGCTGAATCGAATGCAGCCAAGAGCGAGCGTCTGTGACTTACGGTTCAGGAGTTATTCACAGAAACATGGTTCTGAACATGCTGCCAATTGCTCGCCTGGGAAACATGCAGAGAAGTCCAAGATAGTGTTTTTTAGACTGGCTGCCACGAGCTGAATCGAATGCAGCCAAGAGCGAGCGTCTAGGACTTACGGTTCAGGAGTTATTCACAGAAACATGGTTCTTTTACTGCCAGCCGCGAAAGCGAAAATAACCAAGATCGAGCGTCTAGGATTTACTTGTCAATAACTCGCCTGGGAAACATCCAGAGAAGTCAAACACAGTGCTCCTATACTAATTGCCAGGCGCTGAGACGAATGCCGCCAAGATCGAGCGTCTAGGACTTACGGTTAAGGAATTAGCCTCAGAAACATGGTTCTGAACATGCTGCCAATTGCTCGCCTGGGAAACATGCAGAGAAGTCCAAGATAGTGTTTTTTAGACTGGCTGCCACGAGCTGAATCGAATGCAGCCAAGAGCGAGCGTCTGTGACTTACGGTTCAGGAGTTATTCACAGAAACATGGTTCTGAACATGCTGCCAATTGCTCGCCTGGGAAACATGCAGAGAAGTCCAAGATAGTGTTTTTTAGACTGGCTGCCACGAGCTGAATCGAATGCAGCCAAGAGCGAGCGTCTAGGACTTACGGTTCAGGAGTTATTCACAGAAACATGGTTCTTTTACTGCCAGCCGCGAAAGCGAAAATAACCAAGATCGAGCGTCTAGGATTTACTTGTCAATAACTCGCCTGGGAAACATCCAGAGAAGTCAAACACAGTGCTCCTATACTAATTGCCAGGCGCTGAGACGAATGCCGCCAAGATCGAGCGTCTAGGACTTACGGTTAAGGAATTAGCCTCAGAAACATGGTTCTGAACATGCTGCCAATTGCTCGCCTGGGAAACATGCAGAGAAGTCCAAGATAGTGTTTTTTAGACTGGCTGCCACGAGCTGAATCGAATGCAGCCAAGAGCGAGCGTCTAGGACTTACGGTTCAGGAGTTATTCACAGAAACATGGTTCTGAACATGCTGCCAATTGCTCGCCTGGGAAACATGCAGAGAAGTCCAAGATAGTGTTTTTTAGACTGGCTGCCACGAGCTGAATCGAATGCAGCCAAGAGCGAGCGTCTAGGACTTACGGTTCAGGAGTTATTCACAGAAACATGGTTCTGAACATGCTGCCAATTGCTCGCCTGGGAAACATGCAGAGAAGTCCAAGATAGTGTTTTTTAGACTGGCTGCCACGAGCTGAATCGAATGCAGCCAAGAGCGAGCGTCTGTGACTTACGGTTCAGGAGTTATTCACAGAAACATGGTTCTGAACATGCTGCCAATTGCACGCCTGGGAAACATGCAGAGAAGTCCAAGATAGTGTTTTTTAGACTGGCTGCCACGAGCTGAATCGAATGCAGCCAAGAGCGAGCGTCTAGGACTTACGGTTCAGGAGTTATTCACAGAAACATGGTTCTTTTACTGCCAGCCGCGAAAGCGAAAATAACCAAGATCGAGCGTCTAGGATTTACTTGTCAATAACTCGCCTGGGAAACATCCAGAGAAGTCAAACACAGTGCTCCTATACTAATTGCCAGGCGCTGAGACGAATGCCGCCAAGATCGAGCGTCTAGGACTTACGGTTAAGGAATTAGCCTCAGAAACATGGTTCTGAACATGCTGCCAATTGCTCGCCTGGGAAACATGCAGAGAAGTCCAGGATAGTGTTTTTTAGACTGGCTGCCACGAGCTGAATCGAATGCAGCCAAGAGCGAGCGTCTAGGACTTACGGTTCAGGAGTTATTCACAGAAACATGGTTCTGAACATGCTGCCAATTGCTCGCCTGGGAAACATGCAGAGAAGTCCAAGATAGTGTTTTTTAGACTGGCTGCCACGAGCTGAATCGAATGCAGCCAAGAGCGAGCGTCTAGGACTTACGGTTCAGGAGTTATTCACAGAAACATGGTTCTGAACATGCTGCCAATTGCTCGCCTGGGAAACATGCAGAGAAGTCCAAGATAGTGTTTTTTAGACTGGCTGCCACGAGCTGAATCGAATGCAGCCAAGAGCGAGCGTCTGTGACTTACGGTTCAGGAGTTATTCACAGAAACATGGTTCTGAACATGCTGCCAATTGCTCGCCTGGGAAACATGCAGAGAAGTCCAAGATAGTGTTTTTTAGACTGGCTGCCACGAGCTGAATCGAATGCAGCCAAGAGCGAGCGTCTGTGACTTACGGTTCAAGAGTTATTCACAGAAACATGGTTCTTTTACTGCCAGCCGCGAAAGCGAAAATAACCAAGATCGAGCGTCTAGGATTTACTTGTCAATAACTCGCCTGGGAAACATCCAGAGAAGTCAAACACAGTGCTCCTATACTAATTGCCAGGCGCTGAGACGAATGCCGCCAAGATCGAGCGTCTAGGACTTACGGTTAAGGAATTAGCCTCAGAAACATGGTTCTGAACATGCTGCCAATTGCTCGCCTGGGAAACATGCAGAGAAGTCCAAGATAGTGTTTTTTAGACTGGCTGCCACGAGCTGAATCGAATGCAGCCAAGAGCGAGCGTCTAGGACTTACGGTTCAGGAGTTATTCACAGAAACATGGTTCTGAACATGCTGCCAATTGCTCGCCTGGGAAACATGCAGAGAAGTCCAAGATAGTGTTTTTTAGACTGGCTGCCACGAGCTGAATCGAATGCAGCCAAGAGCGAGCGTCTAGGACTTACGGTTCAGGAGTTATTCACAGAAACATGGTTCTGAACATGCTGCCAATTGCTCGCCTGGGAAACATGCAGAGAAGTCCAAGATAGTGTTTTTTAGACTGGCTGCCACGAGCTGAATCGAATGCAGCCAAGAGCGAGCGTCTGTGACTTACGGTTCAGGAGTTATTCACAGAAACATGGTTCTGAACATGCTGCCAATTGCTCGCCTGGGAAACATGCAGAGAAGTCCAAGATAGTGTTTTTTAGACTGGCTGCCACGAGCTGAATCGAATGCAGCCAAGAGCGAGCGTCTAGGACTTACGGTTCAGGAGTTATTCACAGAAACATGGTTCTGAACATGCTGCCAATTGCTCGCCTGGGAAACATGCAGAGAAGTCCAAGATAGTGTTTTTTAGACTGGCTGCCACGAGCTGAATCGAATGCAGCCAAGAGCGAGCGTCTGTGACTTACGGTTCAGGAGTTATTCACAGAAACATGGTTCTGAACATGCTGCCAATTGCTCGCCTGGGAAACATGCAGAGAAGTCCAAGATAGTGTTTTTTAGACTGGCTGCCACGAGCTGAATCGAATGCAGCCAAGAGCGAGCGTCTAGGACTTACGGTTCAGGAGTTATTCACAGAAACATGGTTCTTTTACTGCCAGCCGCGAAAGCGAAAATAACCAAGATCGAGCGTCTAGGATTTACTTGTCAATAACTCGCCTGGGAAACATCCAGAGAAGTCAAACACAGTGCTCCTATACTAATTGCCAGGCGCTGAGACGAATGCCGCCAAGATCGAGCGTCTAGGACTTACGGTTCAGGAGTTATTCACAGAAACATGGTTCTGAACATGCTGCCAATTGCTCGCCTGGGAAACATGCAGAGAAGTCCAAGATAGTGTTTTTTAGACTGGCTGCCACGAGCTGAATCGAATGCAGCCAAGAGCGAGCGTCTGTGACTTACGGTTCAGGAGTTATTCACAGAAACATGGTTCTGAACATGCTGCCAATTGCTCGCCTGGGAAACATGCAGAGAAGTCCAAGATAGTGTTTTTTAGACTGGCTGCCACGAGCTGAATCGAATGCAGCCAAGAGCGAGCGTCTAGGACTTACGGTTCAGGAGTTATTCACAGAAACATGGTTCTTTTACTGCCAGCCGCGAAAGCGAAAATAACCAAGATCGAGCGTCTAGGATTTACTTGTCAATAACTCGCCTGGGAAACATCCAGAGAAGTCAAACACAGTGCTCCTATACTAATTGCCAGGCGCTGAGACGAATGCCGCCAAGATCGAGCGTCTAGGACTTACGGTTAAGGAATTAGCCTCAGAAACATGGTTCTGAACATGCTGCCAATTGCTCGCCTGGGAAACATGCAGAGAAGTCCAAGATAGTGTTTTTTAGACTGGCTGCCACGAGCTGAATCGAATGCAGCCAAGAGCGAGCGTCTAGGACTTACGGTTCAGGAGTTATTCACAGAAACATGGTTCTGAACATGCTGCCAATTGCTCGCCTGGGAAACATGCAGAGAAGTCCAAGATAGTGTTTTTTAGACTGGCTGCCACGAGCTGAATCGAATGCAGCCAAGAGCGAGCGTCTAGGACTTACGGTTCAGGAGTTATTCACAGAAACATGGTTCTGAACATGCTGCCAATTGCTCGCCTGGGAAACATGCAGAGAAGTCCAAGATAGTGTTTTTTAGACTGGCTGCCACGAGCTGAATCGAATGCAGCCAAGAGCGAGCGTCTGTGACTTACGGTTCAAGAGTTATTCACAGAAACATGGTTCTTTTACTGCCAGCCGCGAAAGCGAAAATAACCAAGATCGAGCGTCTAGGATTTACTTGTCAATAACTCGCCTGGGAAACATCCAGAGAAGTCAAACACAGTGCTCCTATACTAATTGCCAGGCGCTGAGACGAATGCCGCCAAGATCGAGCGTCTAGGACTTACGGTTAAGGAATTAGCCTCAGAAACATGGTTCTGAACATGCTGCCAATTGCTCGCCTGGGAAACATGCAGAGAAGTCCAAGATAGTGTTTTTTAGACTGGCTGCCACGAGCTGAATCGAATGCAGCCAAGAGCGAGCGTCTAGGACTTACGGTTCAGGAGTTATTCACAGAAACATGGTTCTGAACATGCTGCCAATTGCTCGCCTGGGAAACATGCAGAGAAGTCCAAGATAGTGTTTTTTAGACTGGCTGCCACGAGCTGAATCGAATGCAGCCAAGAGCGAGTGTCTGTGACTTACGGTTCAGGAGTTATTCACAGAAACATGGTTCTGAACATGCTGCCAATTGCTCGCCTGGGAAACATGCAGAGAAGTCCAAGATAGTGTTTTTTAGACTGGCTGCCACGAGCTGAATCGAATGCAGCCAAGAGCGAGCGTCTAGGACTTACGGTTCAGGAGTTATTCACAGAAACATGGTTCTTTTACTGCCAGCAGCGAAAGCGAAAATAACCAAGATCGAGCGTCTAGGATTTACTTGTCAATAACTCGCCTGGGAAACATCCAGAGAAGTCAAACACAGTGCTCCTATACTAATTGCCAGGCGCTGAGACGAATGCCGCCAAGATCGAGCGTCTAGGACTTACGGTTAAGGAATTAGCCTCAGAAACATGGTTCTGAACATGCTGCCAATTGCTCGCCTGGGAAACATGCAGAGAAGTCCAAGATAGTGTTTTTTAGACTGGCTGCCACGAGCTGAATCGAATGCAGCCAAGAGCGAGCGTCTAGGACTTACGGTTCAGGAGTTATTCACAGAAACATGGTTCTGAACATGCTGCCAATTGCTCGCCTGGGAAACATGCAGAGAAGTCCAAGATAGTGTTTTTTAGACTGGCTGCCACGAGCTGAATCGAATGCAGCCAAGAGCGAGCGTCTGTGACTTACGGTTCAAGAGTTATTCACAGAAACATGGTTCTTTTACTGCCAGCCGCGAAAGCGAAAATAACCAAGATCGAGCGTCTAGGATTTACTTGTCAATAACTCGCCTGGGAAACATCCAGAGAAGTCAAACACAGTGCTCCTATACTAATTGCCAGGCGCTGAGACGAATGCCGCCAAGATCGAGCGTCTAGGACTTACGGTTAAGGAATTAGCCTCAGAAACATGGTTCTGAACATGCTGCCAATTGCTCGCCTGGGAAACATGCAGAGAAGTCCAAGATAGTGTTTTTTTAGACTGGCTGCCACGAGCTGAATCGAATGCAGCCAAGAGCGAGCGTCTAGGACTTACGGTTCAGGAGTTATTCACAGAAACATGGTTCTGAACATGCTGCCAATTGCTCGCCTGGGAAACATGCAGAGAAGTCCAAGATAGTGTTTTTTAGACTGGCTGCCACGAGCTGAATCGAATGCAGCCAAGAGCGAGTGTCTGTGACTTACGGTTCAGGAGTTATTCACAGAAACATGGTTCTGAACATGCTGCCAATTGCTCGCCTGGGAAACATGCAGAGAAGTCCAAGATAGTGTTTTTTAGACTGGCTGCCACGAGCTGAATCGAATGCAGCCAAGAGCGAGCGTCTAGGACTTACGGTTCAGGAGTTATTCACAGAAACATGGTTCTTTTACTGCCAGCCGCGAAAGCGAAAATAACCAAGATCGAGCGTCTAGGATTTACTTGTCAATAACTCGCCTGGGAAACATCCAGAGAAGTCAAACACAGTGCTCCTATACTAATTGCCAGGCGCTGAGACGAATGCCGCCAAGATCGAGCGTCTAGGACTTACGGTTAAGGAATTAGCCTCAGAAACATGGTTCTGAACATGCTGCCAATTGCTCGCCTGGGAAACATGCAGAGAAGTCCAAGATAGTGTTTTTTTAGACTGGCTGCCACGAGCTGAATCGAATGCAGCCAAGAGCGAGCGTCTAGGACTTACGGTTCAGGAGTTATTCACAGAAACATGGTTCTGAACATGCTGCCAATTGCTCGCCTGGGAAACATGCAGAGAAGTCCAAGATAGTGTTTTTTAGACTGGCTGCCACGAGCTGAATCGAATGCAGCCAAGAGCGAGCGTCTAGGACTTACGGTTCAGGAGTTATTCACAGAAACATGGTTCTGAACATGCTGCCAATTGCTCGCCTGGGAAACATGCAGAGAAGTCCAAGATAGTGTTTTTTAGACTGGCTGCCACGAGCTGAATCAAATGCAGCCAAGAGCGAGCGTCTGTGACTTACGGCTCAGGAGTTATTCACAGAAACATGGTTCTGAACATGCTGCCAATTGCTCGCCTGGGAAACATGCAGAGAAGTCCAAGATAGTGTTTTTTAGACTGGCTGCCACGAGCTGAATCGAATGCAGCCAAGAGCGAGCGTCTAGGACTTACGGTTCAGGAGTTATTCACAGAAACATGGTTCTTTTACTGCCAGCCGCGAAAGCGAAAATAACCAAGATCGAGCGTCTAGGATTTACTTGTCAATAACTCGCCTGGGAAACATCCAGAGAAGTCAAACACAGTGCTCCTATACTAATTGCCAGGCGCTGAGACGAATGCCGCCAAGATCGAGCGTCTAGGACTTACGGTTAAGGAATTAGCCTCAGAAACATGGTTCTGAACATGCTGCCAATTGCTCGCCTGGGAAACATGCAGAGAAGTCCAAGATAGTGTTTTTTAGACTGGCTGCCACGAGCTGAATCGAATGCAGCCAAGAGCGAGCGTCTAGGACTTACGGTTCAGGAGTTATTCACAGAAACATGGTTCTGAACATGCTGCCAATTGCTCGCCTGGGAAACATGCAGAGAAGTCCAAGATAGTGTTTTTTAGACTGGCTGCCACGAGCTGAATCAAATGCAGCCAAGAGCGAGCGTCTGTGACTTACGGCTCAGGAGTTATTCACAGAAACATGGTTCTGAACATGCTGCCAATTGCTCGCCTGGGAAACATGCAGAGAAGTCCAAGATAGTGTTTTTTAGACTGGCTGCCACGAGCTGAATCGAATGCAGCCAAGAGCGAGCGTCTAGGACTTACGGTTCAGGAGTTATTCACAGAAACATGGTTCTTTTACTGCCAGCCGCGAAAGCGAAAATAACCAAGATCGAGCGTCTAGGATTTACTTGTCAATAACTCGCCTGGGAAACATCCAGAGAAGTCAAACACAGTGCTCCTATACTAATTGCCAGGCGCTGAGACGAATGCCGCCAAGATCGAGCGTCTAGGACTTACGGTTAAGGAATTAGCCTCAGAAACATGGTTCTGAACATGCTGCCAATTGCTCGCCTGGGAAACATGCAGAGAAGTCCAAGATAGTGTTTTTTAGACTGGCTGCCACGAGCTGAATCGAATGCAGCCAAGAGCGAGCGTCTAGGACTTACGGTTCAGGAGTTATTCACAGAAACATGGTTCTGAACATGCTGCCAATTGCTCGCCTGGGAAACATGCAGAGAAGTCCAAGATAGTGTTTTTTAGACTGGCTGCCACGAGCTGAATCGAATGCAGCCAAGAGCGAGCGTCTGTGACTTACGGTTCAGGAGTTATTCACAGAAACATGGTTCTGAACATGCTGCCAATTGCTCGCCTGGGAAACATGCAGAGAAGTCCAAGATAGTGTTTTTTAGACTGGCTGCCACGAGCTGAATCGAATGCAGCCAAGAGCGAGCGTCTAGGACTTACGGTTCAGGAGTTATTCACAGAAACATGGTTCTTTTACTGCCAGCCGCGAAAGCGAAAATAACCAAGATCGAGCGTCTAGGATTTACTTGTCAATAACTCGCCTGGGAAACATCCAGAGAAGTCAAACACAGTGCTCCTATACTAATTGCCAGGCGCTGAGACGAATGCCGCCAAGATCGAGCGTCTAGGACTTACGGTTAAGGAATTAGCCTCAGAAACATGGTTCTGAACATGCTGCCAATTGCTCGCCTGGGAAACATGCAGAGAAGTCCAAGATAGTGTTTTTTAGACTGGCTGCCACGAGCTGAATCGAATGCAGCCAAGAGCGAGCGTCTAGGACTTACGGTTCAGGAGTTATTCACAGAAACATGGTTCTGAACATGCTGCCAATTGCTCGCCTGGGAAACATGCAGAGAAGTCCAAGATAGTGTTTTTTAGACTGGCTGCCACGAGCTGAATCGAATGCAGCCAAGAGCGAGCGTCTAGGACTTACGGTTCAGGAGTTATTCACAGAAACATGGTTCTGAACATGCTGCCAATTGCTCGCCTGGGAAACATGCAGAGAAGTCCAAGATAGTGTTTTTTAGACTGGCTGCCACGAGCTGAATCGAATGCAGCCAAGAGCGAGCGTCTAGGACTTACGGTTCAGGAGTTATTCACAGAAACATGGTTCTGAACATGCTGCCAATTGCTCGCCTGGGAAACATGCAGAGAAGTCCAAGATAGTGTTTTTTAGACTGGCTGCCACGAGCTGAATCGAATGCAGCCAAGAGCGAGCGTCTGTGACTTACGGTTCAAGAGTTATTCACAGAAACATGGTTCTTTTACTGCCAGCCGCGAAAGCGAAAATAACCAAGATCGAGCGTCTAGGATTTACTTGTCAATAACTCGCCTGGGAAACATCCAGAGAAGTCAAACACAGTGCTCCTATACTAATTGCCAGGCGCTGAGACGAATGCCGCCAAGATCGAGCGTCTAGGACTTACGGTTAAGGAATTAGCCTCAGAAACATGGTTCTGAACATGCTGCCAATTGCTCGCCTGGGAAACATGCAGAGAAGTCCAAGATAGTGTTTTTTAGACTGGCTGCCACGAGCTGAATCGAATGCAGCCAAGAGCGAGCGTCTAGGACTTACGGTTCAGGAGTTATTCACAGAAACATGGTTCTGAACATGCTGCCAATTGCTCGCCTGGGAAACATACAGAGAAGTCCAAGATAGTGTTTTTTAGACTGGCTGCCACGAGCTGAATCGAATGCAGCCAAGAGCGAGTGTCTGTGACTTACGGTTCAGGAGTTATTCACAGAAACATGGTTCTGAACATGCTGCCAATTGCTCGCCTGGGAAACATGCAGAGAAGTCCAAGATAGTGTTTTTTAGACTGGCTGCCACGAGCTGAATCGAATGCAGCCAAGAGCGAGCGTCTAGGACTTACGGTTCAGGAGTTATTCACAGAAACATGGTTCTTTTACTGCCAGCCGCGAAAGCGAAAATAACCAAGATCGAGCGTCTAGGATTTACTTGTCAATAACTCGCCTGGGAAACATCCAGAGAAGTCAAACACAGTGCTCCTATACTAATTGCCAGGCGCTGAGACGAATGCCGCCAAGATCGAGCGTCTAGGACTTACGGTTAAGGAATTAGCCTCAGAAACATGGTTCTGAACATGCTGCCAATTGCTCGCCTGGGAAACATGCAGAGAAGTCCAAGATAGTGTTTTTTTAGACTGGCTGCCACGAGCTGAATCGAATGCAGCCAAGAGCGAGCGTCTAGGACTTACGGTTCAGGAGTTATTCACAGAAACATGGTTCTGAACATGCTGCCAATTGCTCGCCTGGGAAACATGCAGAGAAGTCCAAGATAGTGTTTTTTAGACTGGCTGCCACGAGCTGAATCGAATGCAGCCAAGAGCGAGCGTCTAGGACTTACGGTTCAGGAGTTATTCACAGAAACATGGTTCTGAACATGCTGCCAATTGCTCGCCTGGGAAACATGCAGAGAAGTCCAAGATAGTGTTTTTTAGACTGG
>NW_027463473.1:0-36386 GCF_050947455.1 Rhinoderma darwinii | reverse complement strand
ACGCTCGCTCTTGGCTGCATTCGATTCAGCTCGTGGCAGCCAGTCTAAAAAACACTATCTTGGACTTCTCTGCATGTTTCCCAGGCGAGCAATTGGCAGCATGTTCAGAACCATGTTTCTGTGAATAACTCCTGAACCGTAAGTCCTAGACGCTCGCTCTTGGCTGCATTCGATTCAGCTCGTGGCAGCCAGTCTAAAAAACACTATCTTGGACTTCTCTGCATGTTTCCCAGGCGAGAAATTGGCAGCATGTTCAGAACCATGTTTCTGTGAATAACTCCTGAACCGTAAGTCCTAGACGCTCGATCTTGGCGGCATTCGTCTCAGCGCCTGGCAATTAGTATAGGAGCACTGTGTTTGACTTCTCTGGATGTTTCCCAGGCGAGTTATTGACAAGTAAATCCTAGACGCTCGATCTTGGTTATTTTCGCTTTCGCGGCTGGCAGTAAAAGAACCATGTTTCTGTGAATAACTCCTGAACCGTAAGTCCTAGACGCTCGCTCTTGGCTGCATTCGATTCAGCTCGTGGCAGCCAGTCTAAAAAACACTATCTTGGACTTCTCTGCATGTTTCCCAGGCGAGAAATTGGCAGCATGTTCAGAACCATGTTTCTGTGAATAACTCCTGAACCGTAAGTCCTAGACGCTCGATCTTGGCGGCATTCGTCTCAGCGCCTGGCAGTTAGTATAGGAGCACTGTGTTTGACTTCTCTGGATGTTTCCCAGGCGAGTTATTGACAAGTAAATCCTAGACGCTCGATCTTGGTTATTTTCGCTTTCGCGGCTGGCAGTAAAAGAACCATGTTTCTGTGAATAACTCCTGAACCGTAAGTCCTAGACGCTCGCTCTTGGCTGCATTCGATTCAGCTCGTGGCAGCCAGTCTAAAAAACACTATCTTGGACTTCTCTGCATGTTTCCCAGGCGAGCAATTGGCAGCATGTTCAGAACCATGTTTCTGTGAATAACTCCTGAACCGTAAGTCCTAGACGCTCGCTCTTGGCTGCATTCGATTCAGCTCGTGGCAGCCAGTCTAAAAAACACTATCTTGGACTTCTCTGCATGTTTCCCAGGCGAGCAATTGGCAGCATGTTCAGAACCATGTTTCTGTGAATAACTCCTGAACCGTAAGTCCTAGACGCTCGCTCTTGGCTGCATTCGATTCAGCTCGTGGCAGCCAGTCTAAAAAACACTATCTTGGACTTCTCTGCATGTTTCCCAGGCGAGCAATTGGCAGCATGTTCAGAACCATGTTTCTGTGAATAACTCCTGAACCGTAAGTCACAGACGCTCGCTCTTGGCTGCATTCGATTCAGCTCGTGGCAGCCAGTCTAAAAAACACTATCTTGGACTTCTCTGCATGTTCCTAAGGCAAATGTTTCTAAAGCTAATTCTTGAACCGTAAGTCCTAGACGCTCGATCTTGGCGGCATTCGTCTCAGCGCCTGGCAATTAGTATAGGAGCACTGTGTTTGACTTCTCTGGATGTTTCCCAGGCGAGTTATTGACAAGTAAATCCTAGACGCTCGATCTTGGTTATTTTCGCTTTCGCGGCTGGCAGTAAAAGAACCATGTTTCTGTGAATAACTCCTGAACCGTAAGTCCTAGACGCTCGCTCTTGGCTGCATTCGATTCAGCTCGTGGCAGCCAGTCTAAAAAACACTATCTTGGACTTCTCTGCATGTTTCCCAGGCGAGAAATTGGCAGCATGTTCAGAACCATGTTTCTGTGAATAACTCCTGAACCGTAAGTCCTAGACGCTCGATCTTGGCGGCATTCGTCTCAGCGCCTGGCAATTAGTATAGGAGCACTGTGTTTGACTTCTCTGGATGTTTCCCAGGCGAGTTATTGACAAGTAAATCCTAGACGCTCGATCTTGGTTATTTTCGCTTTCGCGGCTGGCAGTAAAAGAACCATGTTTCTGTGAATAACTCCTGAACCGTAAGTCCTAGACGCTCGCTCTTGGCTGCATTCGATTCAGCTCGTGGCAGCCAGTCTAAAAAACACTATCTTGGACTTCTCTGCATGTTTCCCAGGCGAGAAATTGGCAGCATGTTCAGAACCATGTTTCTGTGAATAACTCCTGAACCGTAAGTCCTAGACGCTCGCTCTTGGCTGCATTCGATTCAGCTCGTGGCAGCCAGTCTAAAAAACACTATCTTGGACTTCTCTGCATGTTTCCCAGGCGAGCAATTGGCAGCATGTTCAGAACCATGTTTCTGTGAATAACTCCTGAACCGTAAGTCCTAGACGCTCGCTCTTGGCTGCATTCGATTCAGCTCGTGGCAGCCAGTCTAAAAAACACTATCTTGGACTTCTCTGCATGTTTCCCAGGCGAGAAATTGGCAGCATGTTCAGAACCATGTTTCTGTGAATAACTCCTGAACCGTAAGTCCTAGACGCTCGCTCTTGGCTGCATTCGATTCAGCTCGTGGCAGCCAGTCTAAAAAACACTATCTTGGACTTCTCTGCATGTTTCCCAGGCGAGCAATTGGCAGCATGTTCAGAACCATGTTTCTGTGAATAACTCCTGAACCGTAAGTCCTAGACGCTCGCTCTTGGCTGCATTCGATTCAGCTCGTGGCAGCCAGTCTAAAAAACACTATCTTGGACTTCTCTGCATGTTTCCCAGGCGAGAAATTGGCAGCATGTTCAGAACCATGTTTCTGTGAATAACTCCTGAACCGTAAGTCCTAGACGCTCGATCTTGGCGGCATTCGTCTCAGCGCCTGGCAATTAGTATAGGAGCACTGTGTTTGACTTCTCTGGATGTTTCCCAGGCGAGTTATTGACAAGTAAATCCTAGACGCTCGATCTTGGTTATTTTCGCTTTCGCGGCTGGCAGTAAAAGAACCATGTTTCTGTGAATAACTCCTGAACCGTAAGTCCTAGACGCTCGCTCTTGGCTGCATTCGATTCAGCTCGTGGCAGCCAGTCTAAAAAACACTATCTTGGACTTCTCTGCATGTTTCCCAGGCGAGAAATTGGCAGCATGTTCAGAACCATGTTTCTGTGAATAACTCCTGAACCGTAAGTCCTAGACGCTCGATCTTGGCGGCATTCGTCTCAGCGCCTGGCAATTAGTATAGGAGCACTGTGTTTGACTTCTCTGGATGTTTCCCAGGCGAGTTATTGACAAGTAAATCCTAGACGCTCGATCTTGGTTATTTTCGCTTTCGCGGCTGGCAGTAAAAGAACCATGTTTCTGTGAATAACTCCTGAACCGTAAGTCCTAGACGCTCGCTCTTGGCTGCATTCGATTCAGCTCGTGGCAGCCAGTCTAAAAAACACTATCTTGGACTTCTCTGCATGTTTCCCAGGCGAGAAATTGGCAGCATGTTCAGAACCATGTTTCTGTGAATAACTCCTGAACCGTAAGTCCTAGACGCTCGATCTTGGCGGCATTCGTCTCAGCGCCTGGCAATTAGTATAGGAGCACTGTGTTTGACTTCTCTGGATGTTTCCCAGGCGAGTTATTGACAAGTAAATCCTAGACGCTCGATCTTGGTTATTTTCGCTTTCGCGGCTGGCAGTAAAAGAACCATGTTTCTGTGAATAACTCCTGAACCGTAAGTCCTAGACGCTCGCTCTTGGCTGCATTCGATTCAGCTCGTGGCAGCCAGTCTAAAAAACACTATCTTGGACTTCTCTGCATGTTTCCCAGGCGAGCAATTGGCAGCATGTTCAGAACCATGTTTCTGTGAATAACTCCTGAACCGTAAGTCCTAGACGCTCGCTCTTGGCTGCATTCGATTCAGCTCGTGGCAGCCAGTCTAAAAAACACTATCTTGGACTTCTCTGCATGTTTCCCAGGCGAGCAATTGGCAGCATGTTCAGAACCATGTTTCTGTGAATAACTCCTGAACCGTAAGTCCTAGACGCTCGCTCTTGGCTGCATTCGATTCAGCTCGTGGCAGCCAGTCTAAAAAACACTATCTTGGACTTCTCTGCATGTTTCCCAGGCGAGCAATTGGCAGCATGTTCAGAACCATGTTTCTGTGAATAACTCCTGAACCGTAAGTCCTAGACGCTCGCTCTTGGCTGCATTCGATTCAGCTCGTGGCAGCCAGTCTAAAAAACACTATCTTGGACTTCTCTGCATGTTTCCCAGGCGAGCAATTGGCAGCATGTTCAGAACCATGTTTCTGTGAATAACTCCTGAACCGTAAGTCACAGACGCTCGCTCTTGGCTGCATTCGATTCAGCTCGTGGCAGCCAGTCTAAAAAACACTATCTTGGACTTCTCTGCATGTTCCTAAGGCAAATGTTTCTAAAGCTAATTCTTGAACCGTAAGTCCTAGACGCTCGATCTTGGCGGCATTCGTCTCAGCGCCTGGCAATTAGTATAGGAGCACTGTGTTTGACTTCTCTGGATGTTTCCCAGGCGAGTTATTGACAAGTAAATCCTAGACGCTCGATCTTGGTTATTTTCGCTTTCGCGGCTGGCAGTAAAAGAACCATGTTTCTGTGAATAACTCCTGAACCGTAAGTCCTAGACGCTCGCTCTTGGCTGCATTCGATTCAGCTCGTGGCAGCCAGTCTAAAAAACACTATCTTGGACTTCTCTGCATGTTTCCCAGGCGAGAAATTGGCAGCATGTTCAGAACCATGTTTCTGTGAATAACTCCTGAACCGTAAGTCCTAGACGCTCGCTCTTGGCTGCATTCGATTCAGCTCGTGGCAGCCAGTCTAAAAAACACTATCTTGGACTTCTCTGCATGTTTCCCAGGCGAGAAATTGGCAGCATGTTCAGAACCATGTTTCTGTGAATAACTCCTGAACCGTAAGTCCTAGACGCTCGCTCTTGGCTGCATTCGATTCAGCTCGTGGCAGCCAGTCTAAAAAACACTATCTTGGACTTCTCTGCATGTTTCCCAGGCGAGAAATTGGCAGCATGTTCAGAACCATGTTTCTGTGAATAACTCCTGAACCGTAAGTCCTAGACGCTCGCTCTTGGCTGCATTCGATTCAGCTCGTGGCAGCCAGTCTAAAAAACACTATCTTGGACTTCTCTGCATGTTTCCCAGGCGAGCAATTGGCAGCATGTTCAGAACCATGTTTCTGTGAATAACTCCTGAACCGTAAGTCCTAGACGCTCGCTCTTGGCTGCATTCGATTCAGCTCGTGGCAGCCAGTCTAAAAAACACTATCTTGGACTTCTCTGCATGTTTCCCAGGCGAGAAATTGGCAGCATGTTCAGAACCATGTTTCTGTGAATAACTCCTGAACCGTAAGTCCTAGACGCTCGATCTTGGCGGCATTCGTCTCAGCGCCTGGCAATTAGTATAGGAGCACTGTGTTTGACTTCTCTGGATGTTTCCCAGGCGAGTTATTGACAAGTAAATCCTAGACGCTCGATCTTGGTTATTTTCGCTTTCGCGGCTGGCAGTAAAAGAACCATGTTTCTGTGAATAACTCCTGAACCGTAAGTCCTAGACGCTCGCTCTTGGCTGCATTCGATTCAGCTCGTGGCAGCCAGTCTAAAAAACACTATCTTGGACTTCTCTGCATGTTTCCCAGGCGAGAAATTGGCAGCATGTTCAGAACCATGTTTCTGTGAATAACTCCTGAACCGTAAGTCCTAGACGCTCGATCTTGGCGGCATTCGTCTCAGCGCCTGGCAATTAGTATAGGAGCACTGTGTTTGACTTCTCTGGATGTTTCCCAGGCGAGTTATTGACAAGTAAATCCTAGACGCTCGATCTTGGTTATTTTCGCTTTCGCGGCTGGCAGTAAAAGAACCATGTTTCTGTGAATAACTCCTGAACCGTAAGTCCTAGACGCTCGCTCTTGGTTGCATTCGATTCAGCTCGTGGCAGCCAGTCTAAAAAACACTATCTTGGACTTCTCTGCATGTTTCCCAGGCGAGCAATTGGCAGCATGTTCAGAACCATGTTTCTGTGAATAACTCCTGAACCGTAAGTCCTAGACGCTCGCTCTTGGCTGCATTCGATTCAGCTCGTGGCAGCCAGTCTAAAAAACACTATCTTGGACTTCTCTGCATGTTTCCCAGGCGAGCAATTGGCAGCATGTTCAGAACCATGTTTCTGTGAATAACTCCTGAACCGTAAGTCCTAGACGCTCGCTCTTGGCTGCATTCGATTCAGCTCGTGGCAGCCAGTCTAAAAAACACTATCTTGGACTTCTCTGCATGTTCCTAAGGCAAATGTTTCTAAAGCTAATTCTTGAACCGTAAGTCCTAGACGCTCGATCTTGGCGGCATTCGTCTCAGCGCCTGGCAATTAGTATAGGAGCACTGTGTTTGACTTCTCTGGATGTTTCCCAGGCGAGTTATTGACAAGTAAATCCTAGACGCTCGATCTTGGTTATTTTCGCTTTCGCGGCTGGCAGTAAAAGAACCATGTTTCTGTGAATAACTCCTGAACCGTAAGTCCTAGACGCTCGCTCTTGGCTGCATTCGATTCAGCTCGTGGCAGCCAGTCTAAAAAACACTATCTTGGACTTCTCTGCATGTTTCCCAGGCGAGAAATTGGCAGCATGTTCAGAACCATGTTTCTGTGAATAACTCCTGAACCGTAAGTCCTAGACGCTCGATCTTGGCGGCATTCGTCTCAGCGCCTGGCAATTAGTATAGGAGCACTGTGTTTGACTTCTCTGGATGTTTCCCAGGCGAGTTATTGACAAGTAAATCCTAGACGCTCGATCTTGGTTATTTTCGCTTTCGCGGCTGGCAGTAAAAGAACCATGTTTCTGTGAATAACTCCTGAACCGTAAGTCCTAGACGCTCGCTCTTGGCTGCATTCGATTCAGCTCGTGGCAGCCAGTCTAAAAAACACTATCTTGGACTTCTCTGCATGTTTCCCAGGCGAGAAATTGGCAGCATGTTCAGAACCATGTTTCTGTGAATAACTCCTGAACCGTAAGTCCTAGACGCTCGCTCTTGGCTGCATTCGATTCAGCTCGTGGCAGCCAGTCTAAAAAACACTATCTTGGACTTCTCTGCATGTTTCCCAGGCGAGCAATTGGCAGCATGTTCAGAACCATGTTTCTGTGAATAACTCCTGAACCGTAAGTCCTAGACGCTCGCTCTTGGCTGCATTCGATTCAGCTCGTGGCAGCCAGTCTAAAAAACACTATCTTGGACTTCTCTGCATGTTTCCCAGGCGAGCAATTGGCAGCATGTTCAGAACCATGTTTCTGTGAATAACTCCTGAACCGTAAGTCCTAGACGCTCGCTCTTGGCTGCATTCGATTCAGCTCGTGGCAGCCAGTCTAAAAAACACTATCTTGGACTTCTCTGCATGTTTCCCAGGCGAGAAATTGGCAGCATGTTCAGAACCATGTTTCTGTGAATAACTCCTGAACCGTAAGTCCTAGACGCTCGATCTTGGCGGCATTCGTCTCAGCGCCTGGCAATTAGTATAGGAGCACTGTGTTTGACTTCTCTGGATGTTTCCCAGGCGAGTTATTGACAAGTAAATCCTAGACGCTCGATCTTGGTTATTTTCGCTTTCGCGGCTGGCAGTAAAAGAACCATGTTTCTGTGAATAACTCCTGAACCGTAAGTCCTAGACGCTCGCTCTTGGCTGCATTCGATTCAGCTCGTGGCAGCCAGTCTAAAAAACACTATCTTGGACTTCTCTGCATGTTTCCCAGGCGAGAAATTGGCAGCATGTTCAGAACCATGTTTCTGTGAATAACTCCTGAACCGTAAGTCCTAGACGCTCGATCTTGGCGGCATTCGTCTCAGCGCCTGGCAATTAGTATAGGAGCACTGTGTTTGACTTCTCTGGATGTTTCCCAGGCGAGTTATTGACAAGTAAATCCTAGACGCTCGATCTTGGTTATTTTCGCTTTCGCGGCTGGCAGTAAAAGAACCATGTTTCTGTGAATAACTCCTGAACCGTAAGTCCTAGACGCTCGCTCTTGGCTGCATTCGATTCAGCTCGTGGCAGCCAGTCTAAAAAACACTATCTTGGACTTCTCTGCATGTTTCCCAGGCGAGAAATTGGCAGCATGTTCAGAACCATGTTTCTGTGAATAACTCCTGAACCGTAAGTCCTAGACGCTCGCTCTTGGCTGCATTCGATTCAGCTCGTGGCAGCCAGTCTAAAAAACACTATCTTGGACTTCTCTGCATGTTTCCCAGGCGAGCAATTGGCAGCATGTTCAGAACCATGTTTCTGTGAATAACTCCTGAACCGTAAGTCCTAGACGCTCGCTCTTGGCTGCATTCGATTCAGCTCGTGGCAGCCAGTCTAAAAAACACTATCTTGGACTTCTCTGCATGTTTCCCAGGCGAGAAATTGGCAGCATGTTCAGAACCATGTTTCTGTGAATAACTCCTGAACCGTAAGTCCTAGACGCTCGCTCTTGGCTGCATTCGATTCAGCTCGTGGCAGCCAGTCTAAAAAACACTATCTTGGACTTCTCTGCATGTTTCCCAGGCGAGCAATTGGCAGCATGTTCAGAACCATGTTTCTGTGAATAACTCCTGAACCGTAAGTCCTAGACGCTCGCTCTTGGCTGCATTCGATTCAGCTCGTGGCAGCCAGTCTAAAAAACACTATCTTGGACTTCTCTGCATGTTTCCCAGGCGAGAAATTGGCAGCATGTTCAGAACCATGTTTCTGTGAATAACTCCTGAACCGTAAGTCCTAGACGCTCGATCTTGGCGGCATTCGTCTCAGCGCCTGGCAATTAGTATAGGAGCACTGTGTTTGACTTCTCTGGATGTTTCCCAGGCGAGTTATTGACAAGTAAATCCTAGACGCTCGATCTTGGTTATTTTCGCTTTCGCGGCTGGCAGTAAAAGAACCATGTTTCTGTGAATAACTCCTGAACCGTAAGTCCTAGACGCTCGCTCTTGGCTGCATTCGATTCAGCTCGTGGCAGCCAGTCTAAAAAACACTATCTTGGACTTCTCTGCATGTTTCCCAGGCGAGAAATTGGCAGCATGTTCAGAACCATGTTTCTGTGAATAACTCCTGAACCGTAAGTCCTAGACGCTCAATCTTGGCGGCATTCGTCTCAGCGCCTGGCAATTAGTATAGGAGCACTGTGTTTGACTTCTCTGGATGTTTCCCAGGCGAGTTATTGACAAGTAAATCCTAGACGCTCGATCTTGGTTATTTTCGCTTTCGCGGCTGGCAGTAAAAGAACCATGTTTCTGTGAATAACTCCTGAACCGTAAGTCCTAGACGCTCGCTCTTGGCTGCATTCGATTCAGCTCGTGGCAGCCAGTCTAAAAAACACTATCTTGGACTTCTCTGCATGTTTCCCAGGCGAGAAATTGGCAGCATGTTCAGAACCATGTTTCTGTGAATAACTCCTGAACCGTAAGTCCTAGACGCTCGATCTTGGCGGCATTCGTCTCAGCGCCTGGCAATTAGTATAGGAGCACTGTGTTTGACTTCTCTGGATGTTTCCCAGGCGAGTTATTGACAAGTAAATCCTAGACGCTCGATCTTGGTTATTTTCGCTTTCGCGGCTGGCAGTAAAAGAACCATGTTTCTGTGAATAACTCCTGAACCGTAAGTCCTAGACGCTCGCTCTTGGCTGCATTCGATTCAGCTCGTGGCAGCCAGTCTAAAAAACACTATCTTGGACTTCTCTGCATGTTTCCCAGGCGAGCAATTGGCAGCATGTTCAGAACCATGTTTCTGTGAATAACTCCTGAACCGTAAGTCCTAGACGCTCGCTCTTGGCTGCATTCGATTCAGCTCGTGGCAGCCAGTCTAAAAAACACTATCTTGGACTTCTCTGCATGTTTCCCAGGCGAGCAATTGGCAGCATGTTCAGAACCATGTTTCTGTGAATAACTCCTGAACCGTAAGTCCTAGACGCTCGCTCTTGGCTGCATTCGATTCAGCTCGTGGCAGCCAGTCTAAAAAACACTATCTTGGACTTCTCTGCATGTTTCCCAGGCGAGCAATTGGCAGCATGTTCAGAACCATGTTTCTGTGAATAACTCCTGAACCGTAAGTCCTAGACGCTCGCTCTTGGCTGCATTCGATTCAGCTCGTGGCAGCCAGTCTAAAAAACACTATCTTGGACTTCTCTGCATGTTTCCCAGGCGAGCAATTGGCAGCATGTTCAGAACCATGTTTCTGTGAATAACTCCTGAACCGTAAGTCACAGACGCTCGCTCTTGGCTGCATTCGATTCAGCTCGTGGCAGCCAGTCTAAAAAACACTATCTTGGACTTCTCTGCATGTTCCTAAGGCAAATGTTTCTAAAGCTAATTCTTGAACCGTAAGTCCTAGACGCTCGATCTTGGCGGCATTCGTCTCAGCGCCTGGCAATTAGTATAGGAGCACTGTGTTTGACTTCTCTGGATGTTTCCCAGGCGAGTTATTGACAAGTAAATCCTAGACGCTCGATCTTGGTTATTTTCGCTTTCGCGGCTGGCAGTAAAAGAACCATGTTTCTGTGAATAACTCCTGAACCGTAAGTCCTAGACGCTCGCTCTTGGCTGCATTCGATTCAGCTCGTGGCAGCCAGTCTAAAAAACACTATCTTGGACTTCTCTGCATGTTTCCCAGGCGAGCAATTGGCAGCATGTTCAGAACCATGTTTCTGTGAATAACTCCTGAACCGTAAGTCCTAGACGCTCGCTCTTGGCTGCATTCGATTCAGCTCGTGGCAGCCAGTCTAAAAAACACTATCTTGGACTTCTCTGCATGTTCCTAAGGCAAATGTTTCTAAAGCTAATTCTTGAACCGTAAGTCCTAGACGCTCGATCTTGGCGGCATTCGTCTCAGCGCCTGGCAATTAGTATAGGAGCACTGTGTTTGACTTCTCTGGATGTTTCCCAGGCGAGTTATTGACAAGTAAATCCTAGACGCTCGATCTTGGTTATTTTCGCTTTCGCGGCTGGCAGTAAAAGAACCATGTTTCTGTGAATAACTCCTGAACCGTAAGTCCTAGACGCTCGCTCTTGGCTGCATTCGATTCAGCTCGTGGCAGCCAGTCTAAAAAACACTATCTTGGACTTCTCTGCATGTTTCCCAGGCGAGAAATTGGCAGCATGTTCAGAACCATGTTTCTGTGAATAACTCCTGAACCGTAAGTCCTAGACGCTCGATCTTGGCGGCATTCGTCTCAGCGCCTGGCAATTAGTATAGGAGCACTGTGTTTGACTTCTCTGGATGTTTCCCAGGCGAGTTATTGACAAGTAAATCCTAGACGCTCGATCTTGGTTATTTTCGCTTTCGCGGCTGGCAGTAAAAGAACCATGTTTCTGTGAATAACTCCTGAACCGTAAGTCCTAGACGCTCGCTCTTGGCTGCATTCGATTCAGCTCGTGGCAGCCAGTCTAAAAAACACTATCTTGGACTTCTCTGCATGTTTCCCAGGCGAGCAATTGGCAGCATGTTCAGAACCATGTTTCTGTGAATAACTCCTGAACCGTAAGTCCTAGACGCTCGCTCTTGGCTGCATTCGATTCAGCTCGTGGCAGCCAGTCTAAAAAACACTATCTTGGACTTCTCTGCATGTTTCCCAGGCGAGAAATTGGCAGCATGTTCAGAACCATGTTTCTGTGAATAACTCCTGAACCGTAAGTCCTAGACGCTCGCTCTTGGCTGCATTCGATTCAGCTCGTGGCAGCCAGTCTAAAAAACACTATCTTGGACTTCTCTGCATGTTTCCCAGGCGAGCAATTGGCAGCATGTTCAGAACCATGTTTCTGTGAATAACTCCTGAACCGTAAGTCCTAGACGCTCGCTCTTGGCTGCATTCGATTCAGCTCGTGGCAGCCAGTCTAAAAAACACTATCTTGGACTTCTCTGCATGTTCCTAAGGCAAATGTTTCTAAAGCTAATTCTTGAACCGTAAGTCCTAGACGCTCGATCTTGGCGGCATTCGTCTCAGCGCCTGGCAATTAGTATAGGAGCACTGTGTTTGACTTCTCTGGATGTTTCCCAGGCGAGTTATTGACAAGTAAATCCTAGACGCTCGATCTTGGTTATTTTCGCTTTCGCGGCTGGCAGTAAAAGAACCATGTTTCTGTGAATAACTCCTGAACCGTAAGTCCTAGACGCTCGCTCTTGGCTGCATTCGATTCAGCTCGTGGCAGCCAGTCTAAAAAACACTATCTTGGACTTCTCTGCATGTTTCCCAGGCGAGAAATTGGCAGCATGTTCAGAACCATGTTTCTGTGAATAACTCCTGAACCGTAAGTCCTAGACGCTCGATCTTGGCGGCATTCGTCTCAGCGCCTGGCAATTAGTATAGGAGCACTGTGTTTGACTTCTCTGGATGTTTCCCAGGCGAGTTATTGACAAGTAAATCCTAGACGCTCGATCTTGGTTATTTTCGCTTTCGCGGCTGGCAGTAAAAGAACCATGTTTCTGTGAATAACTCCTGAACCGTAAGTCCTAGACGCTCGCTCTTGGCTGCATTCGATTCAGCTCGTGGCAGCCAGTCTAAAAAACACTATCTTGGACTTCTCTGCATGTTTCCCAGGCGAGCAATTGGCAGCATGTTCAGAACCATGTTTCTGTGAATAACTCCTGAACCGTAAGTCCTAGACGCTCGCTCTTGGCTGCATTCGATTCAGCTCGTGGCAGCCAGTCTAAAAAACACTATCTTGGACTTCTCTGCATGTTTCCCAGGCGAGAAATTGGCAGCATGTTCAGAACCATGTTTCTGTGAATAACTCCTGAACCGTAAGTCCTAGACGCTCGCTCTTGGCTGCATTCGATTCAGCTCGTGGCAGCCAGTCTAAAAAACACTATCTTGGACTTCTCTGCATGTTTCCCAGGCGAGCAATTGGCAGCATGTTCAGAACCATGTTTCTGTGAATAACTCCTGAACCGTAAGTCCTAGACGCTCGCTCTTGGCTGCATTCGATTCAGCTCGTGGCAGCCAGTCTAAAAAACACTATCTTGGACTTCTCTGCATGTTTCCCAGGCGAGAAATTGGCAGCATGTTCAGAACCATGTTTCTGTGAATAACTCCTGAACCGTAAGTCCTAGACGCTCGATCTTGGCGGCATTCGTCTCAGCGCCTGGCAATTAGTATAGGAGCACTGTGTTTGACTTCTCTGGATGTTTCCCAGGCGAGTTATTGACAAGTAAATCCTAGACGCTCGATCTTGGTTATTTTCGCTTTCGCGGCTGGCAGTAAAAGAACCATGTTTCTGTGAATAACTCCTGAACCGTAAGTCCTAGACGCTCGCTCTTGGCTGCATTCGATTCAGCTCGTGGCAGCCAGTCTAAAAAACACTATCTTGGACTTCTCTGCATGTTTCCCAGGCGAGAAATTGGCAGCATGTCCAGAACCATGTTTCTGTGAATAACTCCTGAACCGTAAGTCCTAGACGCTCGATCTTGGCGGCATTCGTCTCAGCGCCTGGCAATTAGTATAGGAGCACTGTGTTTGACTTCTCTGGATGTTTCCCAGGCGAGTTATTGACAAGTAAATCCTAGACGCTCGATCTTGGTTATTTTCGCTTTCGCGGCTGGCAGTAAAAGAACCATGTTTCTGTGAATAACTCCTGAACCGTAAGTCCTAGACGCTCGCTCTTGGCTGCATTCGATTCAGCTCGTGGCAGCCAGTCTAAAAAACACTATCTTGGACTTCTCTGCATGTTTCCCAGGCGAGAAATTGGCAGCATGTTCAGAACCATGTTTCTGTGAATAACTCCTGAACCGTAAGTCCTAGACGCTCGCTCTTGGCTGCATTCGATTCAGCTCGTGGCAGCCAGTCTAAAAAACACTATCTTGGACTTCTCTGCATGTTTCCCAGGCGAGCAATTGGCAGCATGTTCAGAACCATGTTTCTGTGAATAACTCCTGAACCGTAAGTCCTAGACGCTCGCTCTTGGCTGCATTCGATTCAGCTCGTGGCAGCCAGTCTAAAAAACACTATCTTGGACTTCTCTGCATGTTTCCCAGGCGAGCAATTGGCAGCATGTTCAGAACCATGTTTCTGTGAATAACTCCTGAACCGTAAGTCCTAGACGCTCGCTCTTGGCTGCATTCGATTCAGCTCGTGGCAGCCAGTCTAAAAAACACTATCTTGGACTTCTCTGCATGTTCCTAAGGCAAATGTTTCTAAAGCTAATTCTTGAACCGTAAGTCCTAGACGCTCGATCTTGGCGGCATTCGTCTCAGCGCCTGGCAATTAGTATAGGAGCACTGTGTTTGACTTCTCTGGATGTTTCCCAGGCGAGTTATTGACAAGTAAATCCTAGACGCTCGATCTTGGTTATTTTCGCTTTCGCGGCTGGCAGTAAAAGAACCATGTTTCTGTGAATAACTCCTGAACCGTAAGTCCTAGACGCTCGCTCTTGGCTGCATTCGATTCAGCTCGTGGCAGCCAGTCTAAAAAACACTATCTTGGACTTCTCTGCATGTTTCCCAGGCGAGAAATTGGCAGCATGTTCAGAACCATGTTTCTGTGAATAACTCCTGAACCGTAAGTCCTAGACGCTCGCTCTTGGCTGCATTCGATTCAGCTCGTGGCAGCCAGTCTAAAAAACACTATCTTGGACTTCTCTGCATGTTTCCCAGGCGAGCAATTGGCAGCATGTTCAGAACCATGTTTCTGTGAATAACTCCTGAACCGTAAGTCCTAGACGCTCGCTCTTGGCTGCATTCGATTCAGCTCGTGGCAGCCAGTCTAAAAAACACTATCTTGGACTTCTCTGCATGTTTCCCAGGCGAGAAATTGGCAGCATGTTCAGAACCATGTTTCTGTGAATAACTCCTGAACCGTAAGTCCTAGACGCTCGCTCTTGGCTGCATTCGATTCAGCTCGTGGCAGCCAGTCTAAAAAACACTATCTTGGACTTCTCTGCATGTTTCCCAGGCGAGCAATTGGCAGCATGTTCAGAACCATGTTTCTGTGAATAACTCCTGAACCGTAAGTCCTAGACGCTCGCTCTTGGCTGCATTCGATTCAGCTCGTGGCAGCCAGTCTAAAAAACACTATCTTGGACTTCTCTGCATGTTTCCCAGGCGAGAAATTGGCAGCATGTTCAGAACCATGTTTCTGTGAATAACTCCTGAACCGTAAGTCCTAGACGCTCGATCTTGGCGGCATTCGTCTCAGCGCCTGGCAATTAGTATAGGAGCACTGTGTTTGACTTCTCTGGATGTTTCCCAGGCGAGTTATTGACAAGTAAATCCTAGACGCTCGATCTTGGTTATTTTCGCTTTCGCGGCTGGCAGTAAAAGAACCATGTTTCTGTGAATAACTCCTGAACCGTAAGTCCTAGACGCTCGCTCTTGGCTGCATTCGATTCAGCTCGTGGCAGCCAGTCTAAAAAACACTATCTTGGACTTCTCTGCATGTTTCCCAGGCGAGAAATTGGCAGCATGTTCAGAACCATGTTTCTGTGAATAACTCCTGAACCGTAAGTCCTAGACGCTCGATCTTGGCGGCATTCGTCTCAGCGCCTGGCAATTAGTATAGGAGCACTGTGTTTGACTTCTCTGGATGTTTCCCAGGCGAGTTATTGACAAGTAAATCCTAGACGCTCGATCTTGGTTATTTTCGCTTTCGCGGCTGGCAGTAAAAGAACCATGTTTCTGTGAATAACTCCTGAACCGTAAGTCCTAGACGCTCGCTCTTGGCTGCATTCGATTCAGCTCGTGGCAGCCAGTCTAAAAAACACTATCTTGGACTTCTCTGCATGTTTCCCAGGCGAGAAATTGGCAGCATGTTCAGAACCATGTTTCTGTGAATAACTCCTGAACCGTAAGTCCTAGACGCTCGCTCTTGGCTGCATTCGATTCAGCTCGTGGCAGCCAGTCTAAAAAACACTATCTTGGACTTCTCTGCATGTTTCCCAGGCGAGCAATTGGCAGCATGTTCAGAACCATGTTTCTGTGAATAACTCCTGAACCGTAAGTCCTAGACGCTCGCTCTTGGCTGCATTCGATTCAGCTCGTGGCAGCCAGTCTAAAAAACACTATCTTGGACTTCTCTGCATGTTTCCCAGGCGAGAAATTGGCAGCATGTTCAGAACCATGTTTCTGTGAATAACTCCTGAACCGTAAGTCCTAGACGCTCGCTCTTGGCTGCATTCGATTCAGCTCGTGGCAGCCAGTCTAAAAAACACTATCTTGGACTTCTCTGCATGTTTCCCAGGCGAGCAATTGGCAGCATGTTCAGAACCATGTTTCTGTGAATAACTCCTGAACCGTAAGTCCTAGACGCTCGCTCTTGGCTGCATTCGATTCAGCTCGTGGCAGCCAGTCTAAAAAACACTATCTTGGACTTCTCTGCATGTTTCCCAGGCGAGAAATTGGCAGCATGTTCAGAACCATGTTTCTGTGAATAACTCCTGAACCGTAAGTCCTAGACGCTCGATCTTGGCGGCATTCGTCTCAGCGCCTGGCAATTAGTATAGGAGCACTGTGTTTGACTTCTCTGGATGTTTCCCAGGCGAGTTATTGACAAGTAAATCCTAGACGCTCGATCTTGGTTATTTTCGCTTTCGCGGCTGGCAGTAAAAGAACCATGTTTCTGTGAATAACTCCTGAACCGTAAGTCCTAGACGCTCGCTCTTGGCTGCATTCGATTCAGCTCGTGGCAGCCAGTCTAAAAAACACTATCTTGGACTTCTCTGCATGTTTCCCAGGCGAGAAATTGGCAGCATGTTCAGAACCATGTTTCTGTGAATAACTCCTGAACCGTAAGTCCTAGACGCTCGATCTTGGCGGCATTCGTCTCAGCGCCTGGCAATTAGTATAGGAGCACTGTGTTTGACTTCTCTGGATGTTTCCCAGGCGAGTTATTGACAAGTAAATCCTAGACGCTCGATCTTGGTTATTTTCGCTTTCGCGGCTGGCAGTAAAAGAACCATGTTTCTGTGAATAACTCCTGAACCGTAAGTCCTAGACGCTCGCTCTTGGCTGCCTTCGATTCAGCTCGTGGCAGCCAGTCTAAAAAACACTATCTTGGACTTCTCTGCATGTTTCCCAGGCGAGAAATTGGCAGCATGTTCAGAACCATGTTTCTGTGAATAACTCCTGAACCGTAAGTCCTAGACGCTCGATCTTGGCGGCATTCGTCTCAGCGCCTGGCAATTAGTATAGGAGCACTGTGTTTGACTTCTCTGGATGTTTCCCAGGCGAGTTATTGACAAGTAAATCCTAGACGCTCGATCTTGGTTATTTTCGCTTTCGCGGCTGGCAGTAAAAGAACCATGTTTCTGTGAATAACTCCTGAACCGTAAGTCCTAGACGCTCGCTCTTGGCTGCATTCGATTCAGCTCGTGGCAGCCAGTCTAAAAAACACTATCTTGGACTTCTCTGCATGTTTCCCAGGCGAGCAATTGGCAGCATGTTCAGAACCATGTTTCTGTGAATAACTCCTGAACCGTAAGTCCTAGACGCTCGCTCTTGGCTGCATTCGATTCAGCTCGTGGCAGCCAGTCTAAAAAACACTATCTTGGACTTCTCTGCATGTTTCCCAGGCGAGCAATTGGCAGCATGTTCAGAACCATGTTTCTGTGAATAACTCCTGAACCGTAAGTCCTAGACGCTCGCTCTTGGCTGCATTCGATTCAGCTCGTGGCAGCCAGTCTAAAAAACACTATCTTGGACTTCTCTGCATGTTTCCCAGGCGAGCAATTGGCAGCATGTTCAGAACCATGTTTCTGTGAATAACTCCTGAACCGTAAGTCCTAGACGCTCGCTCTTGGCTGCATTCGATTCAGCTCGTGGCAGCCAGTCTAAAAAACACTATCTTGGACTTCTCTGCATGTTTCCCAGGCGAGCAATTGGCAGCATGTTCAGAACCATGTTTTCTGTGAATAACTCCTGAACCGTAAGTCACAGACGCTCGCTCTTGGCTGCATTCGATTCAGCTCGTGGCAGCCAGTCTAAAAAACACTATCTTGGACTTCTCTGCATGTTCCTAAGGCAAATGTTTCTAAAGCTAATTCTTGAACCGTAAGTCCTAGACGCTCGATCTTGGCGGCATTCGTCTCAGCGCCTGGCAATTAGTATAGGAGCACTGTGTTTGACTTCTCTGGATGTTTCCCAGGCGAGTTATTGACAAGTAAATCCTAGACGCTCGATCTTGGTTATTTTCGCTTTCGCGGCTGGCAGTAAAAGAACCATGTTTCTGTGAATAACTCCTGAACCGTAAGTCCTAGACGCTCGCTCTTGGCTGCATTCGATTCAGCTCGTGGCAGCCAGTCTAAAAAACACTATCTTGGACTTCTCTGCATGTTTCCCAGGCGAGCAATTGGCAGCATGTTCAGAACCATGTTTCTGTGAATAACTCCTGAACCGTAAGTCCTAGACGCTCGCTCTTGGCTGCATTCGATTCAGCTCGTGGCAGCCAGTCTAAAAAACACTATCTTGGACTTCTCTGCATGTTCCTAAGGCAAATGTTTCTAAAGCTAATTCTTGAACCGTAAGTCCTAGACGCTCGATCTTGGCGGCATTCGTCTCAGCGCCTGGCAATTAGTATAGGAGCACTGTGTTTGACTTCTCTGGATGTTTCCCAGGCGAGTTATTGACAAGTAAATCCTAGACGCTCGATCTTGGTTATTTTCGCTTTCGCGGCTGGCAGTAAAAGAACCATGTTTCTGTGAATAACTCCTGAACCGTAAGTCCTAGACGCTCGCTCTTGGCTGCATTCGATTCAGCTCGTGGCAGCCAGTCTAAAAAACACTATCTTGGACTTCTCTGCATGTTTCCCAGGCGAGAAATTGGCAGCATGTTCAGAACCATGTTTCTGTGAATAACTCCTGAACCGTAAGTCCTAGACGCTCGATCTTGGCGGCATTCGTCTCAGCGCCTGGCAATTAGTATAGGAGCACTGTGTTTGACTTCTCTGGATGTTTCCCAGGCGAGTTATTGACAAGTAAATCCTAGACGCTCGATCTTGGTTATTTTCGCTTTCGCGGCTGGCAGTAAAAGAACCATGTTTCTGTGAATAACTCCTGAACCGTAAGTCCTAGACGCTCGCTCTTGGCTGCATTCGATTCAGCTCGTGGCAGCCAGTCTAAAAAACACTATCTTGGACTTCTCTGCATGTTTCCCAGGCGAGCAATTGGCAGCATGTTCAGAACCATGTTTCTGTGAATAACTCCTGAACCGTAAGTCCTAGACGCTCGATCTTGGCGGCATTCGTCTCAGCGCCTGGCAATTAGTATAGGAGCACTGTGTTTGACTTCTCTGGATGTTTCCCAGGCGAGTTATTGACAAGTAAATCCTAGACGCTCGATCTTGGTTATTTTCGCTTTCGCGGCTGGCAGTAAAAGAACCATGTTTCTGTGAATAACTCCTGAACCGTAAGTCCTAGACGCTCGCTCTTGGCTGCATTCGATTCAGCTCGTGGCAGCCAGTCTAAAAAACACTATCTTGGACTTCTCTGCATGTTTCCCAGGCGAGCAATTGGCAGCATGTTCAGAACCATGTTTCTGTGAATAACTCCTGAACCGTAAGTCCTAGACGCTCGCTCTTGGCTGCATTCGATTCAGCTCGTGGCAGCCAGTCTAAAAAACACTATCTTGGACTTCTCTGCATGTTTCCCAGGCGAGAAATTGGCAGCATGTTCAGAACCATGTTTCTGTGAATAACTCCTGAACCGTAAGTCCTAGACGCTCGCTCTTGGCTGCATTCGATTCAGCTCGTGGCAGCCAGTCTAAAAAACACTATCTTGGACTTCTCTGCATGTTTCCCAGGCGAGCAATTGGCAGCATGTTCAGAACCATGTTTCTGTGAATAACTCCTGAACCGTAAGTCCTAGACGCTCGCTCTTGGCTGCATTCGATTCAGCTCGTGGCAGCCAGTCTAAAAAACACTATCTTGGACTTCTCTGCATGTTTCCCAGGCGAGAAATTGGCAGCATGTTCAGAACCATGTTTCTGTGAATAACTCCTGAACCGTAAGTCCTAGACGCTCGATCTTGGCGGCATTCGTCTCAGCGCCTGGCAATTAGTATAGGAGCACTGTGTTTGACTTCTCTGGATGTTTCCCAGGCGAGTTATTGACAAGTAAATCCTAGACGCTCGATCTTGGTTATTTTCGCTTTCGCGGCTGGCAGTAAAAGAACCATGTTTCTGTGAATAACTCCTGAACCGTAAGTCCTAGACGCTCGCTCTTGGCTGCATTCGATTCAGCTCGTGGCAGCCAGTCTAAAAAACACTATCTTGGACTTCTCTGCATGTTTCCCAGGCGAGCAATTGGCAGCATGTTCAGAACCATGTTTCTGTGAATAACTCCTGAACCGTAAGTCCTAGACGCTCGCTCTTGGCTGCATTCGATTCAGCTCGTGGCAGCCAGTCTAAAAAACACTATCTTGGACTTCTCTGCATGTTTCCCAGGCGAGAAATTGGCAGCATGTTCAGAACCATGTTTCTGTGAATAACTCCTGAACCGTAAGTCCTAGACGCTCGCTCTTGGCTGCATTCGATTCAGCTCGTGGCAGCCAGTCTAAAAAACACTATCTTGGACTTCTCTGCATGTTTCCCAGGCGAGCAATTGGCAGCATGTTCAGAACCATGTTTCTGTGAATAACTCCTGAACCGTAAGTCCTAGACGCTCGCTCTTGGCTGCATTCGATTCAGCTCGTGGCAGCCAGTCTAAAAAACACTATCTTGGACTTCTCTGCATGTTTCCCAGGCGAGAAATTGGCAGCATGTTCAGAACCATGTTTCTGTGAATAACTCCTGAACCGTAAGTCCTAGACGCTCGATCTTGGCGGCATTCGTCTCAGCGCCTGGCAATTAGTATAGGAGCACTGTGTTTGACTTCTCTGGATGTTTCCCAGGCGAGTTATTGACAAGTAAATCCTAGACGCTCGATCTTGGTTATTTTCGCTTTCGCGGCTGGCAGTAAAAGAACCATGTTTCTGTGAATAACTCCTGAACCGTAAGTCCTAGACGCTCGCTCTTGGCTGCATTCGATTCAGCTCGTGGCAGCCAGTCTAAAAAACACTATCTTGGACTTCTCTGCATGTTTCCCAGGCGAGCAATTGGCAGCATGTTCAGAACCATGTTTCTGTGAATAACTCCTGAACCGTAAGTCCTAGACGCTCGCTCTTGGCTGCATTCGATTCAGCTCGTGGCAGCCAGTCTAAAAAACACTATCTTGGACTTCTCTGCATGTTTCCCAGGCGAGCAATTGGCAGCATGTTCAGAACCATGTTTCTGTGAATAACTCCTGAACCGTAAGTCCTAGACGCTCGCTCTTGGCTGCATTCGATTCAGCTCGTGGCAGCCAGTCTAAAAAACACTATCTTGGACTTCTCTGCATGTTTCCCAGGCGAGCAATTGGCAGCATGTTCAGAACCATGTTTCTGTGAATAACTCCTGAACCGTAAGTCCTAGACGCTCGCTCTTGGCTGCATTCGATTCAGCTCGTGGCAGCCAGTCTAAAAAACACTATCTTGGACTTCTCTGCATGTTTCCCAGGCGAGCAATTGGCAGCATGTTCAGAACCATGTTTCTGTGAATAACTCCTGAACCGTAAGTCACAGACGCTCGCTCTTGGCTGCATTCGATTCAGCTCGTGGCAGCCAGTCTAAAAAACACTATCTTGGACTTCTCTGCATGTTCCTAAGGCAAATGTTTCTAAAGCTAATTCTTGAACCGTAAGTCCTAGACGCTCGATCTTGGCGGCATTCGTCTCAGCGCCTGGCAATTAGTATAGGAGCACTGTGTTTGACTTCTCTGGATGTTTCCCAGGCGAGTTATTGACAAGTAAATCCTAGACGCTCGATCTTGGTTATTTTCGCTTTCGCGGCTGGCAGTAAAAGAACCATGTTTCTGTGAATAACTCCTGAACCGTAAGTCCTAGACGCTCGCTCTTGGCTGCATTCGATTCAGCTCGTGGCAGCCAGTCTAAAAAACACTATCTTGGACTTCTCTGCATGTTTCCCAGGCGAGAAATTGGCAGCATGTTCAGAACCATGTTTCTGTGAATAACTCCTGAACCGTAAGTCCTAGACGCTCGCTCTTGGCTGCATTCGATTCAGCTCGTGGCAGCCAGTCTAAAAAACACTATCTTGGACTTCTCTGCATGTTTCCCAGGCGAGAAATTGGCAGCATGTTCAGAACCATGTTTCTGTGAATAACTCCTGAACCGTAAGTCCTAGACGCTCGCTCTTGGCTGCATTCGATTCAGCTCGTGGCAGCCAGTCTAAAAAACACTATCTTGGACTTCTCTGCATGTTTCCCAGGCGAGAAATTGGCAGCATGTTCAGAACCATGTTTCTGTGAATAACTCCTGAACCGTAAGTCCTAGACGCTCGCTCTTGGCTGCATTCGATTCAGCTCGTGGCAGCCAGTCTAAAAAACACTATCTTGGACTTCTCTGCATGTTTCCCAGGCGAGCAATTGGCAGCATGTTCAGAACCATGTTTCTGTGAATAACTCCTGAACCGTAAGTCCTAGACGCTCGCTCTTGGCTGCATTCGATTCAGCTCGTGGCAGCCAGTCTAAAAAACACTATCTTGGACTTCTCTGCATGTTTCCCAGGCGAGAAATTGGCAGCATGTTCAGAACCATGTTTCTGTGAATAACTCCTGAACCGTAAGTCCTAGACGCTCGATCTTGGCGGCATTCGTCTCAGCGCCTGGCAATTAGTATAGGAGCACTGTGTTTGACTTCTCTGGATGTTTCCCAGGCGAGTTATTGACAAGTAAATCCTAGACGCTCGATCTTGGTTATTTTCGCTTTCGCGGCTGGCAGTAAAAGAACCATGTTTCTGTGAATAACTCCTGAACCGTAAGTCCTAGACGCTCGCTCTTGGCTGCATTCGATTCAGCTCGTGGCAGCCAGTCTAAAAAACACTATCTTGGACTTCTCTGCATGTTTCCCAGGCGAGAAATTGGCAGCATGTTCAGAACCATGTTTCTGTGAATAACTCCTGAACCGTAAGTCCTAGACGCTCGATCTTGGCGGCATTCGTCTCAGCGCCTGGCAATTAGTATAGGAGCACTGTGTTTGACTTCTCTGGATGTTTCCCAGGCGAGTTATTGACAAGTAAATCCTAGACGCTCGATCTTGGTTATTTTCGCTTTCGCGGCTGGCAGTAAAAGAACCATGTTTCTGTGAATAACTCCTGAACCGTAAGTCCTAGACGCTCGCTCTTGGCTGCATTCGATTCAGCTCGTGGCAGCCAGTCTAAAAAACACTATCTTGGACTTCTCTGCATGTTTCCCAGGCGAGCAATTGGCAGCATGTTCAGAACCATGTTTCTGTGAATAACTCCTGAACCGTAAGTCCTAGACGCTCGCTCTTGGCTGCATTCGATTCAGCTCGTGGCAGCCAGTCTAAAAAACACTATCTTGGACTTCTCTGCATGTTTCCCAGGCGAGCAATTGGCAGCATGTTCAGAACCATGTTTCTGTGAATAACTCCTGAACCGTAAGTCCTAGACGCTCGCTCTTGGCTGCATTCGATTCAGCTCGTGGCAGCCAGTCTAAAAAACACTATCTTGGACTTCTCTGCATGTTCCTAAGGCAAATGTTTCTAAAGCTAATTCTTGAACCGTAAGTCCTAGACGCTCGATCTTGGCGGCATTCGTCTCAGCGCCTGGCAATTAGTATAGGAGCACTGTGTTTGACTTCTCTGGATGTTTCCCAGGCGAGTTATTGACAAGTAAATCCTAGACGCTCGATCTTGGTTATTTTCGCTTTCGCGGCTGGCAGTAAAAGAACCATGTTTCTGTGAATAACTCCTGAACCGTAAGTCCTAGACGCTCGCTCTTGGCTGCATTCGATTCAGCTCGTGGCAGCCAGTCTAAAAAACACTATCTTGGACTTCTCTGCATGTTTCCCAGGCGAGAAATTGGCAGCATGTTCAGAACCATGTTTCTGTGAATAACTCCTGAACCGTAAGTCCTAGACGCTCGATCTTGGCGGCATTCGTCTCAGCGCCTGGCAATTAGTATAGGAGCACTGTGTTTGACTTCTCTGGATGTTTCCCAGGCGAGTTATTGACAAGTAAATCCTAGACGCTCGATCTTGGTTATTTTCGCTTTCGCGGCTGGCAGTAAAAGAACCATGTTTCTGTGAATAACTCCTGAACCGTAAGTCCTAGACGCTCGCTCTTGGCTGCATTCGATTCAGCTCGTGGCAGCCAGTCTAAAAAACACTATCTTGGACTTCTCTGCATGTTTCCCAGGCGAGAAATTGGCAGCATGTTCAGAACCATGTTTCTGTGAATAACTCCTGAACCGTAAGTCCTAGACGCTCGCTCTTGGCTGCATTCGATTCAGCTCGTGGCAGCCAGTCTAAAAAACACTATCTTGGACTTCTCTGCATGTTTCCCAGGCGAGCAATTGGCAGCATGTTCAGAACCATGTTTCTGTGAATAACTCCTGAACCGTAAGTCCTAGACGCTCGCTCTTGGCTGCATTCGATTCAGCTCGTGGCAGCCAGTCTAAAAAACACTATCTTGGACTTCTCTGCATGTTTCCCAGGCGAGCAATTGGCAGCATGTTCAGAACCATGTTTCTGTGAATAACTCCTGAACCGTAAGTCCTAGACGCTCGCTCTTGGCTGCATTCGATTCAGCTCGTGGCAGCCAGTCTAAAAAACACTATCTTGGACTTCTCTGCATGTTTCCCAGGCGAGCAATTGGCAGCATGTTCAGAACCATGTTTCTGTGAATAACTCCTGAACCGTAAGTCACAGACGCTCGCTCTTGGCTGCATTCGATTCAGCTCGTGGCAGCCAGTCTAAAAAACACTATCTTGGACTTCTCTGCATGTTCCTAAGGCAAATGTTTCTAAAGCTAATTCTTGAACCGTAAGTCCTAGACGCTCGATCTTGGCGGCATTCGTCTCAGCGCCTGGCAATTAGTATAGGAGCACTGTGTTTGACTTCTCTGGATGTTTCCCAGGCGAGTTATTGACAAGTAAATCCTAGACGCTCGATCTTGGTTATTTTCGCTTTCGCGGCTGGCAGTAAAAGAACCATGTTTCTGTGAATAACTCCTGAACCGTAAGTCCTAGACGCTCGCTCTTGGCTGCATTCGATTCAGCTCGTGGCAGCCAGTCTAAAAAACACTATCTTGGACTTCTCTGCATGTTTCCCAGGCGAGCAATTGGCAGCATGTTCAGAACCATGTTTCTGTGAATAACTCCTGAACCGTAAGTCCTAGACGCTCGCTCTTGGCTGCATTCGATTCAGCTCGTGGCAGCCAGTCTAAAAAACACTATCTTGGACTTCTCTGCATGTTCCTAAGGCAAAGTTTCTAAAGCTAATTCTTGAACCGTAAGTCCTAGACGCTCGATCTTGGCGGCATTCGTCTCAGCGCCTGGCAATTAGTATAGGAGCACTGTGTTTGACTTCTCTGGATGTTTCCCAGGCGAGTTATTGACAAGTAAATCCTAGACGCTCGATCTTGGTTATTTTCGCTTTCGCGGCTGGCAGTAAAAGAACCATGTTTCTGTGAATAACTCCTGAACCGTAAGTCCTAGACGCTCGCTCTTGGCTGCATTCGATTCAGCTCGTGGCAGCCAGTCTAAAAAACACTATCTTGGACTTCTCTGCATGTTTCCCAGGCGAGAAATTGGCAGCATGTTCAGAACCATGTTTCTGTGAATAACTCCTGAACCGTAAGTCCTAGACGCTCGCTCTTGGCTGCATTCGATTCAGCTCGTGGCAGCCAGTCTAAAAAACACTATCTTGGACTTCTCTGCATGTTTCCCAGGCGAGAAATTGGCAGCATGTTCAGAACCATGTTTCTGTGAATAACTCCTGAACCGTAAGTCCTAGACGCTCGCTCTTGGCTGCATTCGATTCAGCTCGTGGCAGCCAGTCTAAAAAACACTATCTTGGACTTCTCTGCATGTTTCCCAGGCGAGAAATTGGCAGCATGTTCAGAACCATGTTTCTGTGAATAACTCCTGAACCGTAAGTCCTAGACGCTCGCTCTTGGCTGCATTCGATTCAGCTCGTGGCAGCCAGTCTAAAAAACACTATCTTGGACTTCTCTGCATGTTTCCCAGGCGAGCAATTGGCAGCATGTTCAGAACCATGTTTCTGTGAATAACTCCTGAACCGTAAGTCCTAGACGCTCGCTCTTGGCTGCATTCGATTCAGCTCGTGGCAGCCAGTCTAAAAAACACTATCTTGGACTTCTCTGCATGTTTCCCAGGCGAGCAATTGGCAGCATGTTCAGAACCATGTTTCTGTGAATAACTCCTGAACCGTAAGTCACAGACGCTCGCTCTTGGCTGCATTCGATTCAGCTCGTGGCAGCCAGTCTAAAAAACACTATCTTGGACTTCTCTGCATGTTCCTAAGGCAAATGTTTCTAAAGCTAATTCTTGAACCGTAAGTCCTAGACGCTCGATCTTGGCGGCATTCGTCTCAGCGCCTGGCAATTAGTATAGGAGCACTGTGTTTGACTTCTCTGGATGTTTCCCAGGCGAGTTATTGACAAGTAAATCCTAGACGCTCGATCTTGGTTATTTTCGCTTTCGCGGCTGGCAGTAAAAGAACCATGTTTCTGTGAATAACTCCTGAACCGTAAGTCCTAGACGCTCGCTCTTGGCTGCATTCGATTCAGCTCGTGGCAGCCAGTCTAAAAAACACTATCTTGGACTTCTCTGCATGTTTCCCAGGCGAGCAATTGGCAGCATGTTCAGAACCATGTTTCTGTGAATAACTCCTGAACCGTAAGTCACAGACGCTCGCTCTTGGCTGCATTCGATTCAGCTCGTGGCAGCCAGTCTAAAAAACACTATCTTGGACTTCTCTGCATGTTCCTAAGGCAAATGTTTCTAAAGCTAATTCTTGAACCGTAAGTCCTAGACGCTCGATCTTGGCGGCATTCGTCTCAGCGCCTGGCAATTAGTATAGGAGCACTGTGTTTGACTTCTCTGGATGTTTCCCAGGCGAGTTATTGACAAGTAAATCCTAGACGCTCGATCTTGGTTATTTTCGCTTTCGCGGCTGGCAGTAAAAGAACCATGTTTCTGTGAATAACTCCTGAACCGTAAGTCCTAGACGCTCGCTCTTGGCTGCATTCGATTCAGCTCGTGGCAGCCAGTCTAAAAAACACTATCTTGGACTTCTCTGCATGTTTCCCAGGCGAGCAATTGGCAGCATGTTCAGAACCATGTTTCTGTGAATAACTCCTGAACCGTAAGTCCTAGACGCTCGCTCTTGGCTGCATTCGATTCAGCTCGTGGCAGCCAGTCTAAAAAACACTATCTTGGACTTCTCTGCATGTTCCTAAGGCAAATGTTTCTAAAGCTAATTCTTGAACCGTAAGTCCTAGACGCTCGATCTTGGCGGCATTCGTCTCAGCGCCTGGCAATTAGTATAGGAGCACTGTGTTTGACTTCTCTGGATGTTTCCCAGGCGAGTTATTGACAAGTAAATCCTAGACGCTCGATCTTGGTTATTTTCGCTTTCGCGGCTGGCAGTAAAAGAACCATGTTTCTGTGAATAACTCCTGAACCGTAAGTCCTAGACGCTCGCTCTTGGCTGCATTCGATTCAGCTCGTGGCAGCCAGTCTAAAAAACACTATCTTGGACTTCTCTGCATGTTTCCCAGGCGAGAAATTGGCAGCATGTTCAGAACCATGTTTCTGTGAATAACTCCTGAACCGTAAGTCCTAGACGCTCGCTCTTGGCTGCATTCGATTCAGCTCGTGGCAGCCAGTCTAAAAAACACTATCTTGGACTTCTCTGCATGTTTCCCAGGCGAGCAATTGGCAGCATGTTCAGAACCATGTTTCTGTGAATAACTCCTGAACCGTAAGTCCTAGACGCTCGCTCTTGGCTGCATTCGATTCAGCTCGTGGCAGCCAGTCTAAAAAACACTATCTTGGACTTCTCTGCATGTTTCCCAGGCGAGAAATTGGCAGCATGTTCAGAACCATGTTTCTGTGAATAACTCCTGAACCGTAAGTCCTAGACGCTCGCTCTTGGCTGCATTCGATTCAGCTCGTGGCAGCCAGTCTAAAAAACACTATCTTGGACTTCTCTGCATGTTTCCCAGGCGAGCAATTGGCAGCATGTTCAGAACCATGTTTCTGTGAATAACTCCTGAACCGTAAGTCACAGACGCTCGCTCTTGGCTGCATTCGATTCAGCTCGTGGCAGCCAGTCTAAAAAACACTATCTTGGACTTCTCTGCATGTTCCTAAGGCAAATGTTTCTAAAGCTAATTCTTGAACCGTAAGTCCTAGACGCTCGATCTTGGCGGCATTCGTCTCAGCGCCTGGCAATTAGTATAGGAGCACTGTGTTTGACTTCTCTGGATGTTTCCCAGGCGAGTTATTGACAAGTAAATCCTAGACGCTCGATCTTGGTTATTTTCGCTTTCGCGGCTGGCAGTAAAAGAACCATGTTTCTGTGAATAACTCCTGAACCGTAAGTCCTAGACGCTCGCTCTTGCTGCATTCGATTCAGCTCGTGGCAGCCAGTCTAAAAAACACTATCTTGGACTTCTCTGCATGTTTCCCAGGCGAGCAATTGGCAGCATGTTCAGAACCATGTTTCTGTGAATAACTCCTGAACCGTAAGTCCTAGACGCTCGCTCTTGGCTGCATTCGATTCAGCTCGTGGCAGCCAGTCTAAAAAACACTATCTTGGACTTCTCTGCATGTTTCCCAGGCGAGAAATTGGCAGCATGTTCAGAACCATGTTTCTGTGAATAACTCCTGAACCGTAAGTCCTAGACGCTCGATCTTGGCGGCATTCGTCTCAGCGCCTGGCAATTAGTATAGGAGCACTGTGTTTGACTTCTCTGGATGTTTCCCAGGCGAGTTATTGACAAGTAAATCCTAGACGCTCGATCTTGGTTATTTTCGCTTTCGCGGCTGGCAGTAAAAGAACCATGTTTCTGTGAATAACTCCTGAACCGTAAGTCCTAGACGCTCGCTCTTGGCTGCATTCGATTCAGCTCGTGGCAGCCAGTCTAAAAAACACTATCTTGGACTTCTCTGCATGTTTCCCAGGCGAGCAATTGGCAGCATGTTCAGAACCATGTTTCTGTGAATAACTCCTGAACCGTAAGTCCTAGACGCTCGCTCTTGGCTGCATTCGATTCAGCTCGTGGCAGCCAGTCTAAAAAACACTATCTTGGACTTCTCTGCATGTTTCCCAGGCGAGAAATTGGCAGCATGTTCAGAACCATGTTTCTGTGAATAACTCCTGAACCGTAAGTCCTAGACGCTCGCTCTTGGCTGCATTCGATTCAGCTCGTGGCAGCCAGTCTAAAAAACACTATCTTGGACTTCTCTGCATGTTTCCCAGGCGAGCAATTGGCAGCATGTTCAGAACCATGTTTCTGTGAATAACTCCTGAACCGTAAGTCCTAGACGCTCGCTCTTGGCTGCATTCGATTCAGCTCGTGGCAGCCAGTCTAAAAAACACTATCTTGGACTTCTCTGCATGTTTCCCAGGCGAGAAATTGGCAGCATGTTCAGAACCATGTTTCTGTGAATAACTCCTGAACCGTAAGTCCTAGACGCTCGATCTTGGCGGCATTCGTCTCAGCGCCTGGCAATTAGTATAGGAGCACTGTGTTTGACTTCTCTGGATGTTTCCCAGGCGAGTTATTGACAAGTAAATCCTAGACGCTCGATCTTGGTTATTTTCGCTTTCGCGGCTGGCAGTAAAAGAACCATGTTTCTGTGAATAACTCCTGAACCGTAAGTCCTAGACGCTCGCTCTTGGCTGCATTCGATTCAGCTCGTGGCAGCCAGTCTAAAAAACACTATCTTGGACTTCTCTGCATGTTTCCCAGGCGAGCAATTGGCAGCATGTTCAGAACCATGTTTCTGTGAATAACTCCTGAACCGTAAGTCCTAGACGCTCGCTCTTGGCTGCATTCGATTCAGCTCGTGGCAGCCAGTCTAAAAAACACTATCTTGGACTTCTCTGCATGTTTCCCAGGCGAGCAATTGGCAGCATGTTCAGAACCATGTTTCTGTGAATAACTCCTGAACCGTAAGTCCTAGACGCTCGCTCTTGGCTGCATTCGATTCAGCTCGTGGCAGCCAGTCTAAAAAACACTATCTTGGACTTCTCTGCATGTTTCCCAGGCGAGCAATTGGCAGCATGTTCAGAACCATGTTTCTGTGAATAACTCCTGAACCGTAAGTCCTAGACGCTCGCTCTTGGCTGCATTCGATTCAGCTCGTGGCAGCCAGTCTAAAAAACACTATCTTGGACTTCTCTGCATGTTTCCCAGGCGAGCAATTGGCAGCATGTTCAGAACCATGTTTCTGTGAATAACTCCTGAACCGTAAGTCACAGACGCTCGCTCTTGGCTGCATTCGATTCAGCTCGTGGCAGCCAGTCTAAAAAACACTATCTTGGACTTCTCTGCATGTTCCTAAGGCAAATGTTTCTAAAGCTAATTCTTGAACCGTAAGTCCTAGACGCTCGATCTTGGCGGCATTCGTCTCAGCGCCTGGCAATTAGTATAGGAGCACTGTGTTTGACTTCTCTGGATGTTTCCCAGGCGAGTTATTGACAAGTAAATCCTAGACGCTCGATCTTGGTTATTTTCGCTTTCGCGGCTGGCAGTAAAAGAACCATGTTTCTGTGAATAACTCCTGAACCGTAAGTCCTAGACGCTCGCTCTTGGCTGCATTCGATTCAGCTCGTGGCAGCCAGTCTAAAAAACACTATCTTGGACTTCTCTGCATGTTTCCCAGGCGAGAAATTGGCAGCATGTTCAGAACCATGTTTCTGTGAATAACTCCTGAACCGTAAGTCCTAGACGCTCGCTCTTGGCTGCATTCGATTCAGCTCGTGGCAGCCAGTCTAAAAAACACTATCTTGGACTTCTCTGCATGTTTCCCAGGCGAGAAATTGGCAGCATGTTCAGAACCATGTTTCTGTGAATAACTCCTGAACCGTAAGTCCTAGACGCTCGCTCTTGGCTGCATTCGATTCAGCTCGTGGCAGCCAGTCTAAAAAACACTATCTTGGACTTCTCTGCATGTTTCCCAGGCGAGAAATTGGCAGCATGTTCAGAACCATGTTTCTGTGAATAACTCCTGAACCGTAAGTCCTAGACGCTCGCTCTTGGCTGCATTCGATTCAGCTCGTGGCAGCCAGTCTAAAAAACACTATCTTGGACTTCTCTGCATGTTTCCCAGGCGAGCAATTGGCAGCATGTTCAGAACCATGTTTCTGTGAATAACTCCTGAACCGTAAGTCCTAGACGCTCGCTCTTGGCTGCATTCGATTCAGCTCGTGGCAGCCAGTCTAAAAAACACTATCTTGGACTTCTCTGCATGTTTCCAGGCGAGAAATTGGCAGCATGTTCAGAACCATGTTTCTGTGAATAACTCCTGAACCGTAAGTCCTAGACGCTCGATCTTGGCGGCATTCGTCTCAGCGCCTGGCAATTAGTATAGGAGCACTGTGTTTGACTTCTCTGGATGTTTCCCAGGCGAGTTATTGACAAGTAAATCCTAGACGCTCGATCTTGGTTATTTTCGCTTTCGCGGCTGGCAGTAAAAGAACCATGTTTCTGTGAATAACTCCTGAACCGTAAGTCCTAGACGCTCGCTCTTGGCTGCATTCGATTCAGCTCGTGGCAGCCAGTCTAAAAAACACTATCTTGGACTTCTCTGCATGTTTCCCAGGCGAGAAATTGGCAGCATGTTCAGAACCATGTTTCTGTGAATAACTCCTGAACCGTAAGTCCTAGACGCTCGATCTTGGCGGCATTCGTCTCAGCGCCTGGCAATTAGTATAGGAGCACTGTGTTTGACTTCTCTGGATGTTTCCCAGGCGAGTTATTGACAAGTAAATCCTAGACGCTCGATCTTGGTTATTTTCGCTTTCGCGGCTGGCAGTAAAAGAACCATGTTTCTGTGAATAACTCCTGAACCGTAAGTCCTAGACGCTCGCTCTTGGCTGCATTCGATTCAGCTCGTGGCAGCCAGTCTAAAAAACACTATCTTGGACTTCTCTGCATGTTTCCCAGGCGAGCAATTGGCAGCATGTTCAGAACCATGTTTCTGTGAATAACTCCTGAACCGTAAGTCCTAGACGCTCGCTCTTGGCTGCATTCGATTCAGCTCGTGGCAGCCAGTCTAAAAAACACTATCTTGGACTTCTCTGCATGTTTCCCAGGCGAGCAATTGGCAGCATGTTCAGAACCATGTTTCTGTGAATAACTCCTGAACCGTAAGTCCTAGACGCTCGCTCTTGGCTGCATTCGATTCAGCTCGTGGCAGCCAGTCTAAAAAACACTATCTTGGACTTCTCTGCATGTTCCTAAGGCAAATGTTTCTAAAGCTAATTCTTGAACCGTAAGTCCTAGACGCTCGATCTTGGCGGCATTCGTCTCAGCGCCTGGCAATTAGTATAGGAGCACTGTGTTTGACTTCTCTGGATGTTTCCCAGGCGAGTTATTGACAAGTAAATCCTAGACGCTCGATCTTGGTTATTTTCGCTTTCGCGGCTGGCAGTAAAAGAACCATGTTTCTGTGAATAACTCCTGAACCGTAAGTCCTAGACGCTCGCTCTTGGCTGCATTCGATTCAGCTCGTGGCAGCCAGTCTAAAAAACACTATCTTGGACTTCTCTGCATGTTTCCCAGGCGAGAAATTGGCAGCATGTTCAGAACCATGTTTCTGTGAATAACTCCTGAACCGTAAGTCCTAGACGCTCGATCTTGGCGGCATTCGTCTCAGCGCCTGGCAATTAGTATAGGAGCACTGTGTTTGACTTCTCTGGATGTTTCCCAGGCGAGTTATTGACAAGTAAATCCTAGACGCTCGATCTTGGTTATTTTCGCTTTCGCGGCTGGCAGTAAAAGAACCATGTTTCTGTGAATAACTCCTGAACCGTAAGTCCTAGACGCTCGCTCTTGGCTGCATTCGATTCAGCTCGTGGCAGCCAGTCTAAAAAACACTATCTTGGACTTCTCTGCATGTTTCCCAGGCGAGAAATTGGCAGCATGTTCAGAACCATGTTTCTGTGAATAACTCCTGAACCGTAAGTCCTAGACGCTCGCTCTTGGCTGCATTCGATTCAGCTCGTGGCAGCCAGTCTAAAAAACACTATCTTGGACTTCTCTGCATGTTTCCCAGGCGAGCAATTGGCAGCATGTTCAGAACCATGTTTCTGTGAATAACTCCTGAACCGTAAGTCCTAGACGCTCGCTCTTGGCTGCATTCGATTCAGCTCGTGGCAGCCAGTCTAAAAAACACTATCTTGGACTTCTCTGCATGTTTCCCAGGCGAGAAATTGGCAGCATGTTCAGAACCATGTTTCTGTGAATAACTCCTGAACCGTAAGTCCTAGACGCTCGCTCTTGGCTGCATTCGATTCAGCTCGTGGCAGCCAGTCTAAAAAACACTATCTTGGACTTCTCTGCATGTTTCCCAGGCGAGCAATTGGCAGCATGTTCAGAACCATGTTTCTGTGAATAACTCCTGAACCGTAAGTCCTAGACGCTCGCTCTTGGCTGCATTCGATTCAGCTCGTGGCAGCCAGTCTAAAAAACACTATCTTGGACTTCTCTGCATGTTTCCCAGGCGAGAAATTGGCAGCATGTTCAGAACCATGTTTCTGTGAATAACTCCTGAACCGTAAGTCCTAGACGCTCGATCTTGGCGGCATTCGTCTCAGCGCCTGGCAATTAGTATAGGAGCACTGTGTTTGACTTCTCTGGATGTTTCCCAGGCGAGTTATTGACAAGTAAATCCTAGACGCTCGATCTTGGTTATTTTCGCTTTCGCGGCTGGCAGTAAAAGAACCATGTTTCTGTGAATAACTCCTGAACCGTAAGTCCTAGACGCTCGCTCTTGGCTGCATTCGATTCAGCTCGTGGCAGCCAGTCTAAAAAACACTATCTTGGACTTCTCTGCATGTTTCCCAGGCGAGCAATTGGCAGCATGTTCAGAACCATGTTTCTGTGAATAACTCCTGAACCGTAAGTCCTAGACGCTCGCTCTTGGCTGCATTCGATTCAGCTCGTGGCAGCCAGTCTAAAAAACACTATCTTGGACTTCTCTGCATGTTTCCCAGGCGAGCAATTGGCAGCATGTTCAGAACCATGTTTCTGTGAATAACTCCTGAACCGTAAGTCCTAGACGCTCGCTCTTGGCTGCATTCGATTCAGCTCGTGGCAGCCAGTCTAAAAAACACTATCTTGGACTTCTCTGCATGTTTCCCAGGCGAGCAATTGGCAGCATGTTCAGAACCATGTTTCTGTGAATAACTCCTGAACCGTAAGTCCTAGACGCTCGCTCTTGGCTGCATTCGATTCAGCTCGTGGCAGCCAGTCTAAAAAACACTATCTTGGACTTCTCTGCATGTTTCCCAGGCGAGCAATTGGCAGCATGTTCAGAACCATGTTTCTGTGAATAACTCCTGAACCGTAAGTCACAGACGCTCGCTCTTGGCTGCATTCGATTCAGCTCGTGGCAGCCAGTCTAAAAAACACTATCTTGGACTTCTCTGCATGTTCCTAAGGCAAATGTTTCTAAAGCTAATTCTTGAACCGTAAGTCCTAGACGCTCGATCTTGGCGGCATTCGTCTCAGCGCCTGGCAATTAGTATAGGAGCACTGTGTTTGACTTCTCTGGATGTTTCCCAGGCGAGTTATTGACAAGTAAATCCTAGACGCTCGATCTTGGTTATTTTCGCTTTCGCGGCTGGCAGTAAAAGAACCATGTTTCTGTGAATAACTCCTGAACCGTAAGTCCTAGACGCTCGCTCTTGGCTGCATTCGATTCAGCTCGTGGCAGCCAGTCTAAAAAACACTATCTTGGACTTCTCTGCATGTTTCCCAGGCGAGAAATTGGCAGCATGTTCAGAACCATGTTTCTGTGAATAACTCCTGAACCGTAAGTCCTAGACGCTCGCTCTTGGCTGCATTCGATTCAGCTCGTGGCAGCCAGTCTAAAAAACACTATCTTGGACTTCTCTGCATGTTTCCCAGGCGAGAAATTGGCAGCATGTTCAGAACCATGTTTCTGTGAATAACTCCTGAACCGTAAGTCCTAGACGCTCGCTCTTGGCTGCATTCGATTCAGCTCGTGGCAGCCAGTCTAAAAAACACTATCTTGGACTTCTCTGCATGTTTCCCAGGCGAGAAATTGGCAGCATGTTCAGAACCATGTTTCTGTGAATAACTCCTGAACCGTAAGTCCTAGACGCTCGATCTTGGCGGCATTCGTCTCAGCGCCTGGCAATTAGTATAGGAGCACTGTGTTTGACTTCTCTGGATGTTTCCCAGGCGAGTTATTGACAAGTAAATCCTAGACGCTCGATCTTGGTTATTTTCGCTTTCGCGGCTGGCAGTAAAAGAACCATGTTTCTGTGAATAACTCCTGAACCGTAAGTCCTAGACGCTCGCTCTTGGCTGCATTCGATTCAGCTCGTGGCAGCCAGTCTAAAAAACACTATCTTGGACTTCTCTGCATGTTTCCCAGGCGAGAAATTGGCAGCATGTTCAGAACCATGTTTCTGTGAATAACTCCTGAACCGTAAGTCCTAGACGCTCGATCTTGGCGGCATTCGTCTCAGCGCCTGGCAATTAGTATAGGAGCACTGTGTTTGACTTCTCTGGATGTTTCCCAGGCGAGTTATTGACAAGTAAATCCTAGACGCTCGATCTTGGTTATTTTCGCTTTCGCGGCTGGCAGTAAAAGAACCATGTTTCTGTGAATAACTCCTGAACCGTAAGTCCTAGACGCTCGCTCTTGGCTGCATTCGATTCAGCTCGTGGCAGCCAGTCTAAAAAACACTATCTTGGACTTCTCTGCATGTTTCCCAGGCGAGAAATTGGCAGCATGTTCAGAACCATGTTTCTGTGAATAACTCCTGAACCGTAAGTCCTAGACGCTCGCTCTTGGCTGCATTCGATTCAGCTCGTGGCAGCCAGTCTAAAAAACACTATCTTGGACTTCTCTGCATGTTTCCCAGGCGAGCAATTGGCAGCATGTTCAGAACCATGTTTCTGTGAATAACTCCTGAACCGTAAGTCCTAGACGCTCGCTCTTGGCTGCATTCGATTCAGCTCGTGGCAGCCAGTCTAAAAAACACTATCTTGGACTTCTCTGCATGTTTCCCAGGCGAGAAATTGGCAGCATGTTCAGAACCATGTTTCTGTGAATAACTCCTGAACCGTAAGTCCTAGACGCTCGCTCTTGGCTGCATTCGATTCAGCTCGTGGCAGCCAGTCTAAAAAACACTATCTTGGACTTCTCTGCATGTTTCCCAGGCGAGCAATTGGCAGCATGTTCAGAACCATGTTTCTGTGAATAACTCCTGAACCGTAAGTCCTAGACGCTCGCTCTTGGCTGCATTCGATTCAGCTCGTGGCAGCCAGTCTAAAAAACACTATCTTGGACTTCTCTGCATGTTTCCCAGGCGAGAAATTGGCAGCATGTTCAGAACCATGTTTCTGTGAATAACTCCTGAACCGTAAGTCCTAGACGCTCGATCTTGGCGGCATTCGTCTCAGCGCCTGGCAATTAGTATAGGAGCACTGTGTTTGACTTCTCTGGATGTTTC